>NC_028458.1:44366322-44412010 GCF_000263155.2 Setaria italica
AGTTAAATTGTTCTTAGGATGAGCTTGTCATGAGTTGACTTGTATCATCTTGGTGACTTGACGCGAGGTGTGTTTCGGGGTGACAACCAGGATATAGACTTTTTTCTTAGAGAAAAATTTTAAAGGCTCCCATTGACCCCTTTGATCTTCAATTCCGGTCCTTTGCAAGTATACCATGATCTATAAAACCGTGGTCTTCAAACTCTCTGGAGGTGTTGAACCCGCAAGGAGCCGAGCAAGCAAGCGTCAGCATTGGAACCGGCCGACTGCAGTTGGTGGCCCAGGTGGGGAACCCTGGTGACACGGTCACGCAGCGAGAACCAGACCAAGGAGCGAGGTTCATTTCCTCGATGCTGCAAACTGTCGTTGAGAGCTCGGCTTCGGAGGACGCCACGAGCCGCAGGGAGGGAGCACTCAGCACTGTTAGCCCAGCTAACCGGCATGGAGATAGGGTTGGAATGGACTCCACGGGCCACAATGGTAGGGCGGACTTTTTTTTTTCGAACGGGCACGAGAAGGTGCCTATTTCATTAATAGAGCAGGAAAGTATAGGAATAAACAAAAAAACTGAGAAGAAAAAGGAAAAAAAGGAAGCCTTAAGGGACTACTCGCGTGATAGAAGTAACGCTAAATCTCTGGCCCCCGCCAAAAGCCAAGCTGAGGCCTCATCCTTAATTTTCGCCATCAGAGTCGTTGGTGAGGTCTCGTGCCTGTTGAAAATACGTGCATTCCGTTCTTTCCAAACTTCCCACATGATTAAAAGGGTGAGGCTTCTTAGGGCCTTACGTGATGAGTCCGGTGTTGTGGTGATAAAAGTCCACCACTCCAGAGCGTTGGATGAAGGTCGCCATGCATTAGGCCGTAGATTAGGCTGCGCCAGCCATGTCGCCGTTTGATCCCAGATTCTCCTTGTGTATCTGCACTCGGCTAATAAGTGGTGTCCAGTCTCCGTAGTGGATCTGCACAGAGCGCAAGTGGCGTTGTGGGGCTAGCCGTGCTTGGCCAATCGATCAGCTGACCAAACTCGGTTTTGTGTAATTAGCCACGCGAAGAAGTTGCACTTTGGTGGTGCCCATGATTTCCAGATGGAAGATATGTTGGGTGTTTCGGTGCAACCCAGGAATTGTGCTCTATATGCCGAGGCTGTTGTATACATTCCCGATTTTGTCAGCTTCCAGGTAATAGTGTCCGCCTCCCCTGACCTGAGTTCCGTACCATTGACCATGTGCCATAAGCGGGCAAACAACGCTAGATGAGAAGCGGTAATGTTACTGTCAATCATGAGGTCACGTATCCAGTTATTATTACTGATGGCATCATGGATGCTCCTGTTCTTTCTGCGTGAAATGGCGTAGAGGAGTGGGGCGATGTCCTTAGGGCGCTGGCCATGTAGCCATCTAGAAGCCCAGAAACTGGTTTTTTTGCCGTCGCCCAGGTTGATAGACGTGCATGCAGCAAACAGTTGCCTGTCAGTCTCGTCGCATGGGGTTTCCGTGTTTTTCCAGGATTTTTCCGGTGACACCCATTCATGCCAAAGCCACCTGATTCGGAGGGCTCGTGCGAATTTCTCTAGGTCCGGGATGCCCAGGACCCCGTATTGTTTTAGTAGGCAGGTTTTCGTCCAATTTACTTTGCATTTACCCCCAGATAGTTGTTGGTCTCCTGCCCATAGGAATTTTTTTCGGATTTTGTCTATGTCGTGGAGTACTTCGTTGCTTGGTTTTAGAGCTGTAAAGAAATATACTGGTTGCGATGAGAGGACCGACTTTGTGAGGGTTATTCATCCTGCCTGTGTTAGGTGACGTCCCGTCCATGTTGATAGTTTACTTGCCACTTTATCTATGGGTGGTTGGAAATCAATTTTCCTAAGGCGCCTTATTGATAATGGAAGGCCAAGGTAGCGCATTGCGAAGTTTGTTCTTGTCGCCGGCAAATCGTTAAGTAATCGGTCCAGGTCAATGGTATGACAGCTGATGGGCGCAATCTGCGTCTTGTGCAAGTTCGTGTGTAGTCCTGTGGCTTCCCCGAATTTTTGCAGGATGCATGCCAAGTTGGAGATGTCTTTACGTGTGGGCTTAATGAAAATCGCCACATCGTCGGCGTACAGGGATGCTGTAAACCGTGCCACTCGTCCTCCTAGCTTGGTGAGTAGGCCCCTCTGAGTCGCTTGAGCGATAATGTGCTGTAATGGGTCGATGGCTAGAACAAAAAGGAGGGGTGAAAGCGGGTCGCCCTGTCTGAGGCCTCGTCCGTGGTGAATCGGTGGCAAAGGCGTGCCGTTCAGTAGCACTTTTGACGTTGAGGTGGCAAGGAGGGCCGTGATCCATTGGTTCCAACGAGCAGGGAAGCCTTTATGCTGCAGCAAATCGATGAGGTAGTCCCAGCGTACGGAATCAAAAGCTTTTGAGATGTCGAGTTTCATGAATAGGGCCGGTGTTGCCTTTCGGTGGAATCGGCGGGCAATATTTAGAAGTTGTCATGAATACTACGGCCCTTGATGAATGCGCTCTGGCAGGGTGAGATGATGGCATTCATATGAGGCCCGAGTCGGAGCGCCAGAACTTTAGTGATGATTTTCGCAAATGCGTGGGACACCCTCACGCTTCCACAATATGGCATCATGGCCTAGGCATTATTAACACTTTCTCTTCTTGAATACATAACTGTTTCTCTGTTAAGAATCATCCAGTACCCAACATGAGAATAAAGAATGTCAATACCGTACCCTCTTCCTCCTCGAGCTACACAATGCTACTACTTAGTGGTATATAACATAAAGAAGATCCAACCTTCCATTATAGATAATTTAGTAATTATTAAATTGTAAAAAGTGAGATTCCAAATGAAATGATCTTGTAGACTATACGCTAGTGGAAAAAAATATTATAATGATCCTATTTGTGTTTTTTCTCGTGATGCTTTATACTACCTATGTTTACAACTTATACCACAAGTAATTTGACTAACGGTTTTATACTAATCCTTTTCGAACACTAGTATGGCTGTTGTGCATCGTAAAATAGCTCTCTTCCTATCCTTGCCTGCCCTTTTATTACCAACTCGCATTCCCCAAACTTTGCCAAGGCAAATGCAGGTCCAGCTCAGGCAGGGGTGTTCCTCTTGGCGTGGTTCTGCTACGCCCTATCGTGGGGTTTCGGCCCCATTCCACATGGAACTTCTGCTCGCCGGCGAAGTCCTTGCTGGCGACGCGGAACCATTAGAAGAATGGGTGCACGGTGAGCCAGCGCTCGTAGGCCTAGCCATCCATGGCCACGATGAGGAGGGGACGCAGCAGGTCCAACGTGCCCTCGCCGTGCCGGAAGCTCTCCAGGAACAGGAACAGGAACGAACCCAGCGACGCCCAAGCCTCGTTGATTGCCGTCATCAGCACCGTCTTGTCCGCCGTACGTCGCCACTCGCCGGAGCAGGTCCGCAAGGTCCTCGGACGGGCCGGGGTCTCCTTCTCCTGCTGCTGCTTCTGTGGTTGATGGCGTAGGAAGGACAAAAGGATTGACGGTGTGTTTGGCTAGGCTTCTAAAAATGCTTTTGCTACCAGAAAAGTCAAAAGCCAAACAAAGGGAGTTGCTTCCTCCCAGGTTCCCACAATGTGCAACCTAATGGTCCTCAAACTACACTGTTGTGCTTGAGCTTGCACAGATCATTGTGTAGGCATACCTGGTCATAATTAAAACCGATTCTTATTAGTACAATCATGGCAAGCAAAGAGTGAACTACTAATAATTTAGTCGACACAGAAGCTCCGGACATCACAGACCACATGTTCTCTCAAGTCATGACACTGCACATCTATATTTGCGACATACATAAATTGAATACCGCTCTATTTCAAAATTTTTGTGTTCAGTTGAAGACTATTGAATACCAATTTAAACTCCATTTATTTGCTGGTTGCTTGCACAGTTGTAGTAGGTCGCATCATGGGCGAAATGAAGTAGTAGGTGCAACTTCTGCTGTGCACACTTGTGTCCCTGATTGGATATAGAATCCACATGAGGATACAAATATTGTGCTCCAGTTGCATAAACGAACTTGCAACGCAACGCTTACACCTTGCCATCATTTTCCAGAATCACTTTCCACTGGTGCAGGAAATGTCAGAAAATACGGAAGAGGGTGCATCGCTGTTTTCCGAGAATGTTCGGCAGTCTGTGTTGGAGCTAACGACCAAGAATATGCCTAAACAAATACAAGTGGAGACTGGAGAGGCACCATGGGCCACTGGTGAAAATACAGAGAACAGAAGATCCAAAGCATTTGATGGTGAGGTTGTTCTTTGTAGCCCTCTGTTTCCTCACAATGTAACCGGTTCGCATCATGCTAAATTCCTGACACCTCCAATGCCTAGCCTCGGCATGACACTATATATAGATGAGTAGAGTTGTCGTGCATATTGCTTGTTTTCGCCGAGCACGCATGGACTCGTACCACCGCTGATGTAGAACGGCACTTTATATAACCTATCATGCGTATGTACACCCAAAGGCCTATGGAAAGCAATGACCGCCAGTACGTAAATTGACTTGAGAGTCATCTCCTAAAGTCCACGTTGAACATCACCCAGAGCTTATATTAAGAGGTGGTTGGGAGATAGGGGCTAAACTTTAGCCCTGTCACATCGGATGTTCGGATATTAATTAGGAGGACTAAACATGAGCTAATTACAAAACTAATAGCAGAACCCTAGACTAAATCGCAAGACGAATCTATTAAGCCTAATTAATCCATCATTAGCGAATGGTTACTGTAGCATCACATTATCAAATCATAGACTAATTAGGCTTAATAGATTCATCTCGCGATTTAGCCTAGGGGTTGTGCAATTAGTTTTGTAATTAACCTATATTTAATACTACTAATTAGTGTCCAAACCCCTATCTCCTAAACATCCCTTAAGTCACTATGTCCCCATGGTTGGCTACCGGTTGCACGGAAATCCTTTGCTTGGGTCCATCCATGCCCATTTTTCACAGCAGAGTACCTAGGGAGCGGGAAACCAACATCTCAATGCGCCGTTATTGGGGACCCTGTTCTAGAGTAAAGGGATCCAGAACGACAGCTTCCGGGTTTCTGATTAGGAAGGAAAATGTGCTTCCGAACTTCCGATTGAGAAGCAGCTTTTCGGTTTGAAACCAAATAAAAAAAAATGCATTCCTGAACTTTCTGAAGCGGAAAATGACCTTCCGGCTTCCAAGTTTTCGTCCATCCAGTTTCAAGACGGGAGTCAGCCGGCAGGAGCCCATGGACCAAGCAAGGAAAGGGTTGATTTCACGGCTTCGAGTCCAACTTGTCCTGAGGCACGAGCCACATAGCATGGAGACAGGGTTGGAACGGACTCCACGGACCACAGTGACAGTGGCAGACCTAACACCTAGTCATTATTAACATCAAGGTAATACACAGATCTCTCTCGACCTCTCTTTCCCCTTGCTACAGTTCCAGAGACGATTTTCCTTCCCGATCTTGCCAGATTTCCTTCGCCTCCGGTGGCCCTTCGGTCGCCAGAGGGAAGGGAATCTTGCGATTTCGGTAGCTGGTGTGAATAATCCCCTATTACTACTATAGTTTGCTAGGGTTAAAGTAGGGTTAAGTTTCCTGGTGATGGCGTTGCCGCTCACCAGTTTTGGATCCCTCTATGGCGGCTTTGTTGGCGATTGTGCAGGAGGATTCGGCGACACAGCGCTACGGAGGTTTGTTGTGTCGAGTTTCTCTGCTGTTGGTTTTGTTGGAGGGGCAGGTTCTGGTGGTGACCATTATTTGTGTGAGCTTGACGACGGTGTCATATGCGGAGATTTTGTTATCGGTGATGTTTTCTTTGGTGCTTTCCTTTGCACGGGTGTTCGAATTCTCTGTGGGCTTATTAGTGTCGTCGGTGCTTGCGACATCAATGGCATCATCGATCCTGCATCCCTTGACAGACTGAATGGAGTGCGGAATACTGAAGGTGGCCTTACCGGTGGTGAAGGTGACTTGGCCACTGGTGTTTTGTCCCTCCAAGGGAGCTCTGGTGGTGCCAGGATTTCCCTTGTGAGGTTTTTACTCCACCTTCTTGTATGTACAGGTTGGTGTACGTTGATCCACTTAGAGGGTTTGCCGTCTGTCGTTCGATTAACCGGTGAAGCGAATGGCGACTGATCCTGACAACAACGAGGAGTCGGCATTTTGCCGTTTGCCGGTGCATTCAACAGATCAATTGCACACTTCTAGTGTGTTACTAATGGGCTATTTAAACTTTCAACATTCTTCGTCGATTTGGGATACGGCCACAAGCTTCATCTTGGATCTTGTTCATTGCAGGAGATGGAGAAGACCCGGACTGCGGCAACTACGGTCGGTGAGGGCAAGGACCAACGGGTGCTTTGTCAGAGGTCTATGGTGTATTTTATTTCTTATTCAGGAGTACCCTGTTGGGGGCTGGATGTACAAGCTTTGTTATCTTATTATTAATAAAATCCAACCCGTTCTAAAAAAATATCAAGGTAATACACAATAGTTTCTGTGTTCAAAATCATCAAGGTAAGCATGAGCACAAAGAGAGTTAATACCCTTCCTCCTATCCTTGCTTTAGGTCAGGCTGGTGTATTCCACCTGGCGTGGTTCTGCTTCGCCCTATCATGGAGTTTCGGCACCATTCCACATGGAACTACGCCTTGCCAGGTGAGGCCGCAAGTGGTTCTTTGTAACCGCTGAGTTTCCCCTCAAGTTGAAGAATAGAGTGCATGCTAAGTTCCTGACACCTCCAATGCCAAACATGGGCATGGCGAGTAGACAACTCGGAGCACAGCTCTTTCTTGGAGCTCACTTGCACACACGGACCCATACCACCACAGATCTAGAAGGGTTCTTTATATAGCCTACGATGCATCAGTAGTCTTTGTGTGCAGGCTCAAAGACTAATGAAAACTACCAACCACCTGCTCATAATTTGACCTCAGGGTCATATATATGCGTCTTCAAAAGTCCGCATACCACGTCACATAGATGACAGGACATAGTAATAAGTCTCTACATTGCCATTGGGTGCCACTGAGTGCACAGACTCTGAATACATGTACGTTCAATACAATGACGCTACGGACAATGCAATTCTATTTCTTTTCTCTGGTTAAACCAACCTAGCCAATAATATTTAAATCTGCAGTTCACAATGAAGAAACAACATCAAGCTAGCACATATTATGGAGGTGACTTATCACGCTGTTGTCTGATCCTCCAATCTATGACTGATGAGCTTTTAATTGCAATCGGTTGCCAGTTGAAAGCTCACCAAGTCTCTCTTATGGATTTACCTTTGAAAACTATTGCAGCAGTATTTACAACGCAATGATCTTTCATATAATGAGAGTGTGGAAGGGCTTATAGCTCAATGGTTACTGCGCTCCAGTCTCACTTCCAAGTCATGGGTTCGTGGTTAGCCCATATTACGGTGCAGTCCTGTAGGGTAAGGCTAAGGTTTGGGGGGTTCTCCCAGCTGGTCTGGTTGAGGTCTTCCGTGACTGTAGAAAAGCGTGTAGAAAAGCGTGGGAGCTGTTTTTCTCCCACCGACCGAGTTTCGTGAAAAAAAATATATGATAGTTGAAGGAGACCAACGAGTGGTAATATCCTTCACATGGCCTCTTTTCCCAACATTTTATTTCTTCAGAACAGACAGCTTATCTTTACCATCACCGTGGCTTGTAATCTTGCTTTATACTAGTATATGAGAGGGTCTTTCCCTTTCTATCCTTTTATATGATCGGACAACTTTTTTCGAGATGTTTGTTATCCATATAGTGCCAATAAGACAATAGCGTTCAGTAATTTTTCATATAAGAATGAATAACTAGTCAGTGGCCATAATTCAGATGTTAGAGATGGAGTAACCCATATATCACCTTCGTGACATGATGTATGCCATATAATGCAAGAATGAAACGTTTCCTTTTGCTAAGAAAAGGGTACTTGCCCAAACATCGGCGACATCCCGCCCCTGCTTGCGTACATGGGAAACTGACCGGTCATAAATAAACTTTGAGGGGCGTCGACAGCAACAACCAAGCGTTGATGCCGATGCTGTAGAGAGTGTTAGCTGTTCCTGCAGGAGGCGGAGGACAGTGTGCGGCGATCGAATTAACCTGAAACATGACCTTGCAGAACCTAGGGACAGAGTCTCCGCGCCTCCGAATTCAGCTTCCACGCCACTCTGAAGCCATCTTTGATGGGCAGGTACCTGGTAAGCGCAAAAACTAGTGTGCCTCACGCAGGCCGCGGAGCCGCATAGGTATGGAAAATATATGATACTCCGAAGAGCATTAAGGCTTCCTGATGCCGCTAGCTCAATCTTGAAAGTCTTTTCCTGCACTTTGCTTCATCAATTCCTGGCTTGCATGCAACTGATCTTGCAGTGTAACTCGTCCATGTGCGCTCTCAAACAATAAGAGCATCTCTGGATGCAACCTAACAAGTCATTCTATTGGCATCCCTTGTGGTATACATCATTACTATCAGTACAATCATGCAAATAAAGAGTGTCAACTACCAGCTAATAATTCATAACTACCGGCAAGTTTTCGTTTCAATTTGATGGGTTCCCATTTTGCTCTAAAATTTTAGGATCCAAATGTTTGGTAAAGCTATCCAGGCAAATATTCCGAATGATGGTTTCTATTTGAATGTTATTTTAATGAGCTTTGTTATAATGGTTTTAAAGTACCACTGGTCACTACTTGCAGGTACTTTCCTTTCTTATTTGCTAAAAAAAGAACTAAATAGATTTACACATAATTAATAGGGCATTATAATAATTTCTCATTATTTTTTGTACTGGTTCCCACCAAATTGGTACTTCTTGATTTTTAGGTACTTCACGGTACTTCCTTTATTTCCACTGTTTGATTTCTTGGGATGGACGGCTCTCATTTTTTCAATCACTCTAAAATCTCTCTATTTTAATTATTATGGAATTTTTGTTAGGCTTCTGAGGTGTCAGTGCAGCAGCAGTGCAACCTCCACCTCCAGATGATACATTAGTCGAAAACTCAGATTCTGCTGGAAAAAATGCAAAGTCATTTCTTTCTGGTATTTACTGTGGTTAAATACATTCAGATTCAACTTGGAGGAAAAATTTGTTCACTCTACATTCATCACGCAAACTAATGCAACCACTTTTCTTAAGACTAGTACATGTGCAGATTGAACAGAAAGAAATTGTGATTGTGCAATTCACATTCTCAGTAAGTGATGGCTGTAACTTGTGCCATGCCAGTGATACTAGTGATGTTGATAGGCGATATTGTACTAATTAACTAGGCATGCATTATTAATATTGTTCCTATCAATTGTTCATGTAATAAAAGTGAAATGCATAAGAGAGAAGGCATGTCCTGTGTTCACCGTACCGTTCAGATCAGATGAGCGCACTTTAATTTGCACCGTGAAATGCATAACATTAAAGAAAACGTGAAGGAAATGCCCGAGACCAAAGTTCTTCACTACTCATGGTTGCTCACACAATTTATTATTAGGTATGCTTAAAACAAATTTGCCAGTGAGGACAGTAAGGTGCGCAAGTTTTGAATGCAGCTCGTGAAACTTTCACAAATCCTCAGCTGCATTTTACTGTGCAGTGTGATCATTTCCTGGCGAGCAAGCTGAAAGTCATTGATCTTGTACATGTCACTTATAAACAGGTCTGTTTGTGTAAACCGATTGTTATTGGTACAGTCATGGCAGGTAAAGATTGAACTACTAATAAACAACTCAAAACTTATTTAAAAGCTCCAGACAGGGTCCACATGCTTTTCTATTGAGCATCCTTTTGCTAGGCATATATAACTTTAATAATAATGGTCTATTTCGAAATTATGTATTCCGTTACAGACTACTAAATACCAATTTAGAACTCCCTTTGCTATTTGATTACCTGTTGTTTGTTCTAAACAAAATTACTCAAATAATCTACTCATATCAGTAATTACTCATATACATGCTGGCGTGTGTGCTGAGGCCTGCAGTCCTCTGCGCCAGCGCCTCCGAGCCTCCGTGTTATGGGTATAGAGGGCCTAGCCAGACCAGATGCGCCGCAGGGCCTAAGAGTCGGCAGAAAGAGGGGGGGCAGTATCAGCACAAACAGTACCTGCGGGTACTATATATAGCGTGGCAGCCGCCACATGCTTATACAGGTTATGGACTAGGAAGAGTTTAGAGAGAGATTTGCTTGTAAGTCAATCAAGTAGAGTCATCATAAGAGATGTAATCGTTTGGAATCAAGTAATGAATTAAGGGTAAAACCCTAAAACACACCCTAGCTATCAGGCTTAGACTTCAGCTCCCTCTCCCTCTCTTCCTACACCCCCTGTGCCTCCACCGTGCCGCCGGCCACCTCCTCCTCCCTCCCTAGTACCCTAGGACCAAGGGGTAGCCTAAATCTGTTACAATACGACTTCAGCTTGCAGGCCAATTTGAAGCCATATGCCAATTTGAAATTATGGGTCCCTGATGTCGCTCAATCCTGAAATGTTTTTGTAGCATTTTGCTTCATCATTTGCAGGCTTTCATGCAACCTCCTTGGAGGGTAAGTTATCGATGTGTGCTCTCAAGGAATGTGAACGCCAGATGCAACCAAATAATCCTGAAACCATACTGCTGATGGTTGAGCTTGTACAACTCATTTTATTGTCATGCCTGTTGGTATATATTATTACTATTTGGTACCATGCGAATAAAGAGTCGACCGCCATCAATTAATTGATAATTACCTGTCAAAATCAGGACATCATGGAGCTACTTTTTTCTCTATTTCTCTGTCCATTATGGTAGGAAGATCAGCCTAGCTAGATCTCACTTGGTCACACCTTGTGGATGGTATAGATGTCCACTTGCGACAAAAACTGAACGCTGTGTTGCATCTTGGATGAAGTGAAGTATTGTAATAGGCAGTTTTATAACTTGATCCCTAGCAATTAGCAACATGTAGTTTGTGGTAATAACTTCACTAACTGCTGTATGATTTGGTTTGTCGTCCTAAATCAAACAGTTTCAACTTGGACCATAGCAAAAAAAATATAAAGATGAACAATGTAAAAATTATAATACCAGATTCGTTGAGAACCCAACTATCATAATATATGTAATCTATTCTACACCTTTTTGAAATGGCTCTTATACTGTATAATGTTTGAAACCCACTCAGCGTTGGATCTAGAAGTCTAATAATGCCGGGACAGTTAATTAACTAAGATGATCAATTCATCATTGAAAATTTAAATGCACCCTCAATAGTTATTAGCATGTTGTAGTGCTGGGGTTCTACTCCATTAGATGGCAGAATAATGACTGCAAGATCGGGTTTGTCAGCAAATTAGATTAATCAACAACTGCAGCATGAGAGAACTACCCAGCACACGTCCACAATCTCTCTGATGATTTCCTCCAAAACCTTGTTTCCCAACACCTCTCATTTCCAAAACAAGCATATTGGAATGCCTTACTGTTTCAATTCTCAGGAATTTACTGCGGAGAAAATTAAAAGTGAAGCTTGGGTATGAGAAAGACACCTTTCTTTTTCACAATTGACTGATTCCCAATTTGCTCTGCAACTTTGGGACCCTAATTACTTGATCCTGCTTTCCAGGTAAAAATTCTGACTTATTGTTCCGATTTTAATGTAATAACTGACTGATGTTCATTAGGCTGAACAAATAAACTAGCAAGGGTAATGTTCGTATGCCCTTAATATATTCAGCATCCCGCATCCAAAAACTACTTATGGCCTATAGCAAGCGTAATGTCCATATCGATCAGGAACAAATCACTATGCTGATTTAACTAGGGGAGAATTATAGGTACTATTTACATTGTGGACATCAAATGTTCATGTAAATGAAGACATGGCTCCTTTGACACTATAGTCAGATGAAGCAAGAGCAGATTTTCTGAAAAACTACAGGCAAACCGATGACGATTAGGAGCTAGCACATTCCAATCATTGGACGCGCTGGGACAGCGAGGAGACATGTACTGCGTTCCCATCACCGTTTGGACTGGACGGGCTCACTCCAATTTCCACCGTGTATTCCAGTGTCCGAAGTTCCTCGCTGGTAGATGACGAAGCACATTATTACGTGTGCCAAACTCCAAATAATCCAGCTTCAATGCAAATTGAAGCCATCTGGTACATTCAAAAGATGGTCTGCCTCGTTGCGTTGAAGTAGTAGGATTCTTGTTCACGTACGGGGCATTGTTGGTTCCTGATGCCGCTCAAGCCTGAATGTCTCTAGAGAAGATGCTCTGTACTATTTTGCTTGATCATTTCCTTGAAAGCATGAATCCTCCAAGAAGAACAACTCACTCATATGCTCCGTCTCACAAAACGTGTAGTGTACAGATCATTTGTATAGGCATGCCTGGGCGTGATAACCCAATGAAGAGTCAATTACTAATAATTAATTCGAAATATAGTCTCAAACTCAGGACATCTGGGAGCACATGATCTTTAGTCATGCTACTTTATCCATTTGTGTTTGGCAGGAAGTAGTGAATGGCATAAATATAGTATAGTACTACAGAACGTCAAATTGTGACAAAACCTGAACACTTAGTTGCACCATCGGTTGCAGCCCTTTACTTGACATTGCAAAGTTTGCTATGCTAACTTCATAACCTACTTGCTGAACGTATTTGATTTCCTGATGATCCTGCCTATTTGGAAATTGGAATACAATGGCTTGCTCTCGGAAGTCTCAATAATTTGTTACGGAAAAAATGTGTGAAGATCTGTATGAGAAAGTTACAATTCTTTTTCACAATTTACTGTTCAGATCATGTCTTCAAATTCAGTATCTTAAAATTTGATACTGTTTGTCAGGCCAATATTCTGAATGATGGTTCCGATTCGATTTATTTTTAATTGAGTGTTTTTAAATAGGCTGAACAAATGCACATCAAGAAGCTTATTATCCAGGTCCGCTCTATGCCCTAGATATAGTAAGCTTAGTATCCATCTTTGCAGCTCCATGTTTTGGCGCTCGTTAAATATATCTGCAACGCCAGGTTCACATAGGCCTAAATATTGGATCCATCAAACATTGAAAGAGATAAGAATAGATTGATTACTCGGTAACATAATACTGCTATTTGTTGGACTGATTACTTTATGAAATATACAGATTGATGTTAGATTGATCCATGAAACATTGAAAGCGAGAAGAATGAATACCACTTCCACTTAGGTGTATTTCTACAATTCTACCCGTAGGACAGCAATTTCTGAGCTGACATCACTACTGCAAACGAAAATATTCTCTATCTCTTCTCCAACCTCCCTCCGAGATCCAGTCCTCGTCCTCTCCCATGGCACTGGCGAGCCCCTTAGCGCTGGGTACTTCTTGGAAGAAAGTTATATATTTCAAGCTTCAATGCATTGTACTTTTGGACAGGGACATAGAGGCTTACAGTAGCAGTTTAAAGAAAAGTACATGTTGATTATTTTTATTCAGAACTAGACACACAGGCAGCAACTCTGTTATCAAGTAAGTTGCTTCAATTCAGTTACAATGTTAAGTGTACAGATATGCCTTTTTCAACTGTTACATATAGGGAAAGCACATATATGCAGTTCTGAACAAGGCGTGGGCTCTTAATGACTAGATTCTGTCTTTTCTGCCAATTAATAAGTATGCCTCCAGATGTTCAATAATGATGCAATACTACTGCTGCCATTTGCCAATTTGCACTTCACTGATTAATGCATTTGTAGTTGATTTAACCATAGCTCTTATTGATTCATGGTGACTTATGCAAAGTTTGGACCATACCATATGTTAGTTGGGTGAACATGCAGGTATACTTTCTTGTCAAAGCAGACCTTTTGATTTTTAGTTTACTTGCCCTAAAACATAACTGAGATTATCTTTTATAAAAAGAGATACTAGCTATGTCTCCAATCGTTCAGTAATGATGCCATACTACTACTGTCATTTGGCCATTTGATTTCTGAAAGATTTCGCATAACAAGTGTAGGTGTATATTATGATGAATTACATTTAAGTTGTAGTGGATGTTGTTTCCAATGTTGCTTCAACAAGCTAATCGGACATATCTCTAAACTCTTTCTAGATGTATTTTAAATTGCAATAAGCAAGTGATAGTTCTTATGAATTTTGTGATAGACTGACAGTGCTGGTGTCAGAATAATGCAAGCACTGCCTTGCTAGTGATGTGAACTGTAAAGTTTCATCTGGTTTTGGTTTCATTCACTTATTGATGCGTTTCTAGTTGATTTAACCGAGAAGCTCTTATTGATTCATGGACTTATTTTGCAGAATACAATACGCAAGTGATTTATGCAAATTAAGTTTGGACCAGACCATATGTTGAGTGAGCATGCATGTATAATTTCTTTCTTACTTATGATTTTTATTTTACTTGCAAATAACCGCTACAACATAACTGAGATTAGTGTAGACGCCTACTATGACAAATTATAGCTAAGTTATTGACTGAGAATGCACGTAGAATTTCAAATATGCTTGTAAGTTACTTCAGTTAATATAAATTCCAATATAGAATGTACATATATGCCTTTTTCTAGCGCTGTTGCCTTAACAAGCTAATGATGCCAGTTCTTTGACACAGGCACACGTGTGAACTTTTTGACAACAGACAATGGTTCATGTCAATGGTGTTGAGCAAACACCAGTACACATGTATGTCACTCATGATCTTTCCCTGTAACAAAATATAGGGAGCGGCATTTGGTGTGTATGTGTTGGAATTTAATGAGAAATAATGGTTGCTTGTGTTGATCCTACAGATCTATAAGCCTTTTGATTGAACTTGGCTATATGTGCAAATGTGTATCGTTTGAATTACTGAATTTGTAATGTTGATTAAATGAGGTAATCTGTGTATTGGATTTCTTATTTTTTTTAAAAATTTCCTCCTCGTATTTTCCCTGTGCGGTGGCCTACAGGAAAAACAGTTTAACCTGTTGGTTCTTAAGGTTCAAAAAACCTGACGACACGGAAATTCCCTGTGAGCGAACCGACAAGGAAAACCCGTCAGAAAAGATGTATTCTGTGGAAACGGACAGGAAAATAAATTGCTTTGTCGAGCTATCCCTAATGGTATTTGCCTGTGAGATTCCCGTCAGAACATATTTTCCTGACGATTTCCCAATATTTCCCTGGCGGTTTTGGGTACACAGGAAAATTCTCGTTTCAAGTAGTGTTGCATGGTGTCCACGCTCAACAAGATTTCGGAGTACAGACGATTCGTATGCCTTCATTCCTTTAGTGATATGAACGTCATGCTTGATTTGTCAAGAAACTGAACCAGAAAAGAAAATGGTCGATGCAGCAAGTTTAGGCATGCCTCAAGCATCCAACAAGCTCGTTTTCATTATTAGTAATTGACTCTTTAATTGCATGATGATACGTACTAATAATGTATACGACGAGGCATGCCTATAGCTATAAGATGATATGTTCACTGTGCGTTCTGTGAGGTGGAGCACATGAGCGAGTTAGTCTTCACAGAGGTCACAGGGTGCATGCTACCCACGAAATTAGGCAGCAAAATGCTGCTAGAGAATCTTCCTTACAGGCATTTAGGCTTGAGCAGCATCAGGGATCCACAATCTCCGACGCCCATGCAATAATCTCACTACTTCCACAGTGGTACCTGCGCGAGGCACACTAGCTTCACAGATGGATTCAAATTGCATGGTGGACGAGATATTGACACATATGACACCCCACTTCAAAGAGCACATAAAAAAACTGAGCACATATATACCCGTCTTTAAGCTAATCATATTGGTGTAAAGAGGAGTGTCAATACACAAGTAGCACACCTCAGTACTCTATATTCTCGTATACAATGTTTAGCATGGTGGAAGCAACTGACAATTGGATTTCGATCAGTCACATTTTTTGCTAACAAGAAAAGGCGACGAGAGGAGACACAAAGTGGGATGTTGGGAAACCAGTTAGCACTATTCCCTTGATGGCGTGCCTGTCATTTCTCTTCTTGTGAACAAAGCTGGTCGCTTCGTGTGCATCGTATTAATGTGCTCCACCCACATTTCAGATCTCAAGAAGAAAATCTGAGATTCAATGGCATGATATATCAGATTATTGTATACTCCTTCCGTTTTAAATTGTAGGTCGTTTTGGTTTTTAGATGTGTGATTTTTGCTATGCACATTGATATAAATTATATCCAGATACATAGCAAAATTTATGTATCTAGAAAATTCAAAATGACCTACAAGTTGGATCGGAGAGTGTACCTCTTTTTGAGTATCGTACTGAACAAAAAGACAAAAACAACGCTCTAGCTAGTCAGAAGGTAAGGACAGAACATATTTTGGAAAGCTGCTCCTAAATGGAGAGTGGAAGGGTGCATGCCTTAGTGGAGACCTCCAATAAGAAACTCAAGGCAGTAATTACTTTTCTGAATTGCAATATTGGTAGGAAGAGGTAGCAGCAGAATGCCTTAGTTTATATACCTGACACCCTACGCATGCTATATATTCTTCCATATTATGCATAAGCTTTTACAGAATGAAGTGAAATATATGAATAATTAATCTATGGTTCCATCGTGATATGCCTCCATTGTGTGCAGTTTCTAAGATTCACACAGTACATTTAATTTAACTACATGTAAAAGCGATGTGGCATTTTATTGATTGTTCATTAATAAGCAAACTGTTTACGGTCCTTAACGCCTACATGTATTTTTGGTACCCAAAAAAAATGTTTGTTCCGGTGTACTTCTGATCGTTAAGATTTTGTGACTTCACACAAATAGAGGTTTGTGAGGCGGCAAAAATGGATACAAACACGTGATGCCATGCGATGTATATATAGGTGTTCAGTGCCGCCACATGATTTTCTATGGAATGATCATGGGCTTTAAAAGGAAGTATGGAAGGGATCGACTGACTTCCAGACATATGAATGCTGAAGATCGGACATCTCAGCACATACATTGTGCTTGAGAGGAATAACCATGAGGTGAAGAGAACTAATGTATGCTTTGGAGGCAGCAGGATTTTAGGCCACTCTGATACAAAATAAAATGGTGGCTGCCTAAATTTTATTGTCTGATAACTGAGTCTCCGAAGAAGTCAAAAGGCCTAGTAGGCATGCACACATGCTCGCTATTCCATTTATGAACACTTCATGTAGCTATAAAGAACCCATCTATGATGTATCAGCCAATTAGATCAGGAAAAAACGAACTGGGTTCAAGAACTAGGATTGAAAGAACAAACTCGTGCTCTACTCGTCCCTTGAAGCAACAGGGTAGATGCAAGCCCCCTACTGAATATATATTTTCGAAATTAAAAATACAAATTTTTCACAAGGTGTAACCAAAAGGGAAATTTCAAAAATGATAAGAAAACAGCATGATAATTCACATCCATAATATGTGATCGGGTTGATTTTTTTCCCTCAATTGTGAATACAGTTTTAGATATTATTCTCATCGGGTTGGGCAAATAGAATTGTATTATCCGTAGCGACATACTGTTGAACCTACAGGAATTGAGTTTCCTCTATGATTTAGTTTGCGGATAACGTTAGACATACCAAGGAGCATAGACTTCGGGCAAACTACCATTTCCTAACGAGGTGATTTCACATGCCTTTGATCCTAGTACAATGACTACACGATGGGTCATAGGCTATAGTATAAAGAACCCTTCTATATATCAGTAGTAATATGGGTCCGTGGATGTGAGCTCCAATAAAAAGAGCTGTGTTGAAGTTGTCTTCCTATTTTTCATTTGTAGAAAGAACTCATCTCATCTGTAACGTCATGCCTAGGCTAGGCATCGGAAGTGTCAGGAATTCATATGCTGCCACGCTTTCCATTTCGGAGACAAACAGGATTTCCTGCTCTTTCACCAGTGTTGCATGGATCGCTAGAATTCCGATGCTGACGTCTGGAAACTGCACTCTGCTTCGCTGGATTATCTGAAGTCGAGCCGAGCCGAGCCACTAATGAGACGAGTCCAGCGAGCTAGGAGTTTTTTGTCCAGTCCTAGTTGGTGTCCTATTTGGCACTGTTTGAATCTTTGTTGATCATTTTCCTTGTGTTTTATTATGAGCAATAAAACACTAGGAACAGTAACAAATATGATGTAAACAACTCCAAATAGAGTACCAACTAATAGCCTATATTTTAGAAACTTTTCGTACCATCTTCATATTTTTTGGATTTGAAATGAATTAGTTATGAAATTTTTTATTCCAAAACTTTTAAAATTTCTAGAAAATACAAAACTACCAAACTACCAAAGGGATAAAGGTTGGCCATGTTTTGATAGTTGCATGGCCGTTTCTATCCGGTTCTGTACCTGTGGGTTGAAAATTGGACTTTCCGCTATGGTTAGAGGGTGAAAATAGGAATTTTCCCAAAAATAAACTACCAGATCACAACTTACAGAATCAAACAAACAAAAAAATAACTTATGCGACCAACAAAAAGAGGCATCACAAACCATGAGCGCTAGTAGCAGGCACATATACATGAGTGACAGAGGTAGCATCACAAACCACGGGCATTTTGTAACTCAACACATGTCCCTTCGAAGGGGTGCATGTAAATGTCTGTATTGTGTTCTGAATAGAAAAATATCAACTCTATATGCTAGTGATATATAAGCGGACAATTTCTTCTCTTTTTATTCCATTGCATTTTCTTTTCATTTTGGATCGAACATTTCAAAATTGAATACCCAACCGAAGTTACTGATCCAAGGAGTGCATCCTTGCATACGCGTGCCGACTTATGGATGGGGTTTCGTCGGGGCAGCCAGGTCGCTAGGCGATGGGAACCTGCTGGCAATTGTTGTTGAGGTCTGTGAGCAATTATGCCAACTTGCCGAGCGCCTGCCTGCCATCGGTCAGCTTAGCTGAGTCCTTCCAACCTCAATATTTATGCAATCACACACTACATGTCCAAGCCATCGGAGACGTGCTGGTACATAGGGACGCTATGTTTGCCTCACGCAGGGACAGCTGTGGTAGCAGTATGATCCTTGAAACTTTGGGGATCATTGGTTCCTGTTGCCGCTCAAGCTTCAATGTCTCTAGAGAAGAAAATCTCGCTGCATTTTTTTTCAATCATTTCCTAGCTATAGGATATATGCGTCCTTCGAGAAAACTAACTCGCTCATGTGCTCCATCCCACAGGTCATTTTATAGCTCGGCACGCCTGGTCGTATACATTATTACTATAGGTACAATCATGTAAATAAAGAGCCAGCTACTGGTTGGTACTCTAGCAGGTGGCTCCTGGTTGCCACTACGGTGTTGGTACTGTAGCTAGTGGTTTCACCGATGGTTCGTGGTTGGAACCAGCAGTGATATATATTTTCACCGTTAGTTCCAACATCTATCTACTTAAAAACCGGTGGTGAAAATGTTTCATCATCGGTAATGTTAAAACCATCGTTTTGATAGGATGTAGTAGGGAAAGGATGGATGCAGCTGGTATAAAAGTTTGGTGCGGTGTAAAAGGTTTGGCAATTTTACCGATTTCCTTTGGCAGGTGACAGCAAAAGCTGGACATAATTGGTCTCTTCACTCTCTCATCCTTCATGTTCCTTTGAACCTTGGAGGTACGGTGGTCCCTTTATGAGGGATATGAGAGATATGAGGCTATACCTTTGGTGGGAATTGACCTCAATTTGTGTTTTCTTTATCAATTCTCATCATAGTATAGACTGGGAATATTGATGGCGGATGTTGTATGTTTCTAGTTTTCCAAAGTTCCCCTTCTCCAACAACTAATACCATATGATTCCATTCTCTTATATTACAAATCAATTTCCATTACTTTAAGATACCATGACAGGAAGAATCACAATCTTATTTAGCAAATGTATAATAAATACACCTGTATAATGCCTCACCTACTAAAAATAGATAACAAATTGTTTCGCAACTGAAAGGTAGTAATTTGACATGATTCGGTTTGTGGCTACATATACAAAGCCACCCTTCCTTCATAAGCGAACACTGAACCGAAGCATCGCTCACAAACTTTGGCTCTCTGCTGAAGGTAGCTACAAATATAATGTCTTTGTACATTTGTTCAAAGGTCTGTAAGTAGAGGTCTAGAACGCATGAACCAGAACTACAGAAATGAGAGGCCTAAGGAAACAAATAAGCACTGTCTTCCATCATCTGCATAGAACATCCTAAAAGGTCAACCGAAGTGGTGAAGAAGCTTATCTCGTGACACCGACTCACCGGACATGGCATTACGAATCGAGGTGATAGACTAAGAGCCTCGAGACGTCACGGTCCGCGCGCTGATGTTGCTAGCTACAATGGGGGCATCATTATCTCGAGGCATACATGTTCATTATTTGCTAAGATATTGTTGTGCTGGAAAGAATTGTTGAGGCTGGAACAACTGATCTATGATGGTCATGGTCAGAAATAAAGTCATGCTTCCTTTCCAGAATATGCGATGAACTTCAGAACATTGTGATTGATTATGCCATTCCCCTATGGAGTCAGCTGAGGTAGTAGGGAGAAAGCGGTCTTCAGCTGTTTTGGTTTGCTAAATTTATGACATGTGCAACTACTTTCATGGTTGAGTATTGAAGCATCAGGAAGGATTGATGAGTTCCTATAGCACAGTACATTTGATACTGAACATCTAGCAAATGTCTATATCCTCCCTGCGAATCCAATCTCCTACACTACTAGTAACTCTCCCTGTTTCTCATGCTGAATCTCGAATCTCAAGACTGGTCAATTAAGATTGACGTTGCAATGCAAAGTTAATTAAGTCAAACATATTTATAAAATTCATCAACATTAGTGCTACACCATCTCTCTTAGAAACACCTTGTGTAAAGTTTGCTTGCATATTAGTTAGATGGTGCCGATTGCAGTTTCGTGATGTGTCCTTACCTTTTTCTGCTTAGGGTTGTTTTTGTTCTGTAGCATCACTGAATAGGTATATAAGACATTCAAGAAGAGGTACATAATAATAATCTGATACATCGTGAAAATATTAATAAAACAAAAGCAAATTAAAAAACTGCTAAATTTACACCTATCAAAGGGGAATATGATACAGGTGGCTGTTATTAATACGAGGTTAACAAGTGCCTACCGATAAACTCCTCTCGTGCATGATTCAGGATATGGCGCACCTCATGATGACATGGTGCACGTATTGCATGCGAAATACTAAGGGGGTGTTTGGATACGATGTGCTAAACTTTAGTAGGGTCACATCGGATGTTCGGATGCTAATTAGGAGAACTAAATATGAGCTAATTACAAAACTAATTGCATAGATGGAGTCTAATTCGCGAGACGAATCTATTAAGGCTAATTAATTCATCATTAGCAAATGGTTACTGTAGCACCATATTGTCAAATCACGGACTAATTAGGCTTAATAGATTCGTCTCACGAATTAGACTCCATCTGTGCAATTAGTTTTGTAATTTGACTATGTTTAATACTCCTAATTAGTATCCAAACATCCAATGTGACAGGTGCTAAAGTTTAGCGGGAGGTAATCAAACACCCTCTAACTTGTTTTCCAGATACCTCATTTTAATCGATCATCATTCCTCAAATTTTCTTTTACACAAAGTCTAACCACCATAACCTGTTCTTGAGCTCTAGGACGACTAGAATGTATGCTTTTTATGGTGGGGTTACGAGTATATTTTGGTCAACTTACAAGAGCCAGCGCAGTGTAAACTTTTTCAGATTTATAGTTATTAGGTGGTACTAGGGGTGCTGGTGAGGATAATTTCTGAATCTGAATTTTGCAGATATAAGAAAGAGTTTTCAATATCCATGCAGATATGGATAATCCAAATCCAATCGTGTGCGGATATGGGGAAGAGTTTTCGTCTATGGTTTTAGCGAAACCCGATGGATATGGATTATCCGATAATTAAACGTGGATTATTCAAGGTTTATAATAGGATATCCGACTAATAAGAAAAATAAAAGGAGCTTAATTATGAATCATTGTTTTTGTTTTACGTGCTCACTCTATACACCTAAGTATAAACTATTCTCTGAGGTATGAACTAATAATTTATGATAATTTTTATTCGACACCAAGTCCGAAGTGTTAGCGTGAACCGTTAAGATCACTTTAGATGTGATTTGTGAACCATAAAGATGAGTATTTTTCATTTTAAGTTGCTACATTATGACTTTATTTGGGGAATTAGTCACCATAAAAAACTACATGTAAGCATGTATTAGCTGGCTATTTTATTCCGTGTTTGCTCTGATACTGATCCGACACCGCACCAGTACAATAAAAAAAACAAATCCGTAACCGCATCCGTCAATATCCGCTCCGCTCCACATGTGAAAAAAAAAATGGATGCGCTCGGATCCGCTTTCATCCCTTGGTGACACATTTGGACGGTCCGTACGTACGGTCCAAGAAATTAATTTTGAGATGTAAAAGTTCTCTTGTTAACATATAAATCTGTAGTCACTGAAGTGGTAGGTGTAGACTGGCAGATGGCGGCGCTGCAGCTCACCTGAACATAATAGTAAGTGAGTTTAAGATATTTTTCTAAAAGGAATTCCGGTGTGTGTTTTTCTTGCGTGGCAAAATTAATCACCATAAACATAGCGAGTTTAGACACTTTTTGGCTTAACACAACCAGATTGCGTAGCACAGTAGACAAAGCACAAAGCACAAGGCAACAGTCAGATGCGTGCATCAACATTTTAATTTACAGGGACAGCGGAAGCTCAGACACATTACAAATGTTTTCTACTCAGGCCCCGTCTGGTTCCGATTGGTTATTTTTAGCATCTGTCACATCAAATGGTTAGATACTAATTAGAAATATTAAGTAAAAACTATTTACAAAATCCATTACACTGGAGGCTGAACGGCGAGACGAATCTATTAAGCCTAATTAGTCCATTATTTGACAATGTGCTACTACAGTAAATATTTGCTAATGATGGATTAATTAGGCTTAATAGATTCGTCTCGTCATTTAGCCTCTATTTGTGCAATTAGTTTTATAATTAACTCATATTTAGTCCTCCTAATTACTTCTGAATATTTGATGTGACACGGACTAAACTTTAGCTCGAGGAACCAAACGCCCCCTCATTCAAATAACAACAATCTGTTCCAGCCTTCTAGGATTTCAAGGCTTCCAGCACGCAGCCAACAGTTTCACAGCTAGTACAAAAGATTAGTAGACTAGTAGTGCAAGTGCAAACATATTAAAAAAATGAAACAGACAGGCCTGCAATATGGACTACTTATTTTCATTATCTTTTCTTAATGGTCACGAATCTTCTTAAGCAGAACACGTCTTAATTCGTGACAGCCTCAAATCTTCTGATCTAAACGCTAGGACACGAGACAAAGATCTCCGTTGCAGCAGTACCAGTACACGTACACGAGACACAAAGATCTCACACATGCAATGGCAATAGCTAAACAGGGACTGAGAGCCTAAACGTAATAGGCTAACTACTTGGGAGAAATATGACTGAAATAAGAGCATGACACACAACATTTATATTCATCACTGAATATTTATTCAGTAGTTCCAAATTCTACAAATATGTTACATAATGTATACATCTCTTTCTTACGGATCAAGCTTTGGTGATGACTCTTCATGACGCTCAGCGTACCTATAATGGCTCCGCTAGCTCCCAGGCTCGGGGGCTAAGCGCCAATTGCTACTCGGAATACCTTCGGTAGCTCCACTAGCTCTCAAACTCGGGGAGAAGTGCCAATAACTACTCAACATGGTTCCTACGGCTCACCTGATGCATAAGCTCGGGGGCTAGACGCCGCAAAACTACTCGGATGATGACTTGTGTGAAGACTAAAGACCCTCGGATTGATTAATTAATCATTCCAAGGCTTAGGGCCTGATAAGCTATACCCAACAGTTGATTTTTTCAAGAGATTCAAGATTTTATTGACCCTCAGCCTGAATCTTCAATTCAACTAAAGGGGGCTACTCCATATGGAGCACGACTTCTACCGCCCTCCATATCACATTCCAAAGATGAAGATTACAACATCAAGATGATCAAGGGTTTGAGCACACCATAGCGTCATGACAGTTTTGAGGAACTTTGATGATTTAGCCAGACAAAAGTACTCGAAGAGCGCCAAAACTACTCGGTGAGGATCTGAAAAGTACTCAAGGCTGCTGCATTCGACTATGAAGTGCTCGGGGACTGGTCGGGGATAGATCCCTAGTACCCGTAAGGAAGGAAGAAGACGGACTCCTACTAGAATTCCTCTATAATCCTAGTAGGACTCATGCCATCCTACTAGGACTATCCTTGTAACCGACTAGCAATCCTGCCCCCTGAGTATATAAAGGAGGGTAGGGGTACCTAGATCGAGAGCTCAGAACCAGCATCAATCAATACAATCCAACATACACACAGGACGTAGGGTATTACGCGACATAAGCGGTCCAAATCTGTCTAAATCGTGTGTTCGAGTTTACTTTCGAGTTACAGGTCCGACGATTATCCACCAACTAACCTACTACCTTAGGATACCCCTTGGTAGGTTACTAGATATAAAACACCGATAACCGATACCTTATCTAAGGACGAGGACGAAAGGACATTTTTCCAATAGTGTGTATACTTCTGCTTGGTTATTGATTTGATTTGAATCTGCGAAAAAACTGAGCATAACCCAGTGGATTTGTTCCTTTTAGTGGATATCCACTTAGTGTTGAGTCAACTCAACACATGTCCCTTCAAAGGGGTGCATGTACATACTGTATTGTGTTCTTAATAAAAAAAAGTTTCAACTCTTTATGCTAGAGATATATAAGCGGACAATTTCTTCTCTGTTTATTTCATTGCATTTTCTTTTTATTTTGGATCGAATATTTCAAACTTGAATAGCCAACCGAAGTTGCGCTAGCTGCTAATCCAAGGAGTGCATCCTTGCATAGGCGTGCCGACTTATGGATGGGCTAGGCGACGGGAAACTGCTGGAAATGGTTGCAGTAATCTGTGAGCAAGCTTGCCGACTTGCCGAGCGTCTGCCTGCCATCGGCCAGCTGTGCTGAGTCCTTCCAACCACAACAGATTCAACCACGCATGGTTTGATTATTCGTGGTTATCGTGGATAGTACACCTCATCCCACAGTGCATGTCCAAGCCATCGGAGATGTACTGGTACATACGGAAGCTAGCATGCCTTTCGCAGGGTCAACTTTTGAAGCAGTAAGATACTTGGACTTCGGGGATTGTTAGTTCCTGATGCCGCTCAAGCTTCAATATGTCTCTAGAGAAGATAATCTTGCTGCATTTTCTTCAATCATTTCCTGGCTATACCATATGTGTCCTCCAAGAAGACTAACTTGTGCTCCATCTCGCTGGTCATTTTATAACCTTAGCTATTCGTTGGATCCTTGGAGCATAGAACCGAAAGCTCTTTTCCAATATAAAGAGGAATGTCAACAAGCACCTGACGCATATGCGTGGTCGTATACATCATTACTATTGGTTACCAGCCGGTCTAAATAAGTAACAAATATACACTTTGCAACTGAAAGGTAATAACAATCTGGCATGATTCTTTCTGACCAATATATACCAAGCCACCATTTCTTTGTTAGCGATCACCACAACAGAACATCGTCGCTGACAAAAGAACTCCAGTTCTGTGGTGCTTAAGGCCCGCTAGTCGCTACCAATGCCTGGGTAGGTTTGTTAAAGTTTCTGTGAAGTAGAAGAATACATGGATTGGACTGACGGAAATGAGAGGCATTAGGAAACAAATTAGCACAGTAAGACTCTGGAAGGCGAATCGGTCTAGAAGCTCAGCTCGCAGCACTGACTGACGAGACTAAGCTTATAGATTGAGTCTCGGGACGCCTGCATGCTGATCTTGTAAGTTTGGCGTAGGGGCCAGTATAGTGTCGAAAGCTACAACATCATCCTAGCAGCCGGCGCACTCATCCCGTCCAGGTTCTCACACATTTCCTGCAAAAAAGTACAAGTGAAAAAGGACATCGACCTCTCATTATCCATTCGCATCATCTACCAGTGTTTCTGCAGACGAACACAGCAACCAGGCAAGCTTGTAGAAAAATAATAGACTATGTACAAACTGCGAGTAATATAACAATAGGAACTATATATGATTATGCAATTAAATTATCACCAGGCCACAACATTTACTAAATCGTCAGCAGGAATGGAAAGTAGCATAACTAAATTATGACGGCAACAGTTAGTAAATTGATCCTTGAGCAATATCATCCATAAAGTATTAATGATTACAGGCAGAACGTAACTTTAGACCGTCTTCCCCTGCTTCAGCAGCTTCTTCCTATTCAGGCAAGATCTGGTCCTCCACTGCTCCAGTTCATCGTCAGAATCACGTAGGACCCTCGTTAAGAAGCAGGTGCCAGATCAATTAAGTCCGAAACGTGCAGAACTCCAACAACAGTTGATAATACTTGTTGCGTAATACATCGTGTCAAAATGAAAAGGTGGATAGGGGGATCTTTGCCCCAGTCGACCAAATACTTTTCCTGCACATAAGTGAAGATAATGAAAGGCACAAAGCAAGCATTCCAATATACAAGTTCTTGATACTAAGTGGATAGTGGGATCTTTGCCCCAGTACGTCGACCAGATTAATTAATATTAATAGTTTTACGCTAGTCATAAGTCCAAGTAGTTTTGCAACATAGGGCTTCGTATGAAAAGTAATTTTATAATATAATACTTTCTATTTGATGTAGCGCTGCACAGGCTCACACATCTAATATTCACATGTAATTTAGCTTTGATAGCTGAGAAAATATGAAATAAGATGCCTGACTCATGGAGTACGCCAGCAAAAGCTAGACTGATTTAATTAGAACGCCATGGCATTGACATGCGTGCAGCGAATCATCTTTTGTAGCCCCTCCTGCTTTGGACACTATACTGTGCCCCACTCTCAGCTAGCTATGGGCATGTGGTAGATTTGGACACTACACTGTGCAAATTGGTATTCAGTGCTGCGAGACGAGCTTCTGGACCCCTTCAACTGTCTTCCGGAGATTCCAGGCAGAAGCTCGAAGGAGCCGGCAGTGCAAATTGGTTTCCTGATGCCTCTCATTTCAATCAGCTCTGAAACATGCATTCTTCTACTTCACAGAAACTTGAATAAACCATCCGGAACGACATTAGTAGCTACCTTCAGCACAGAGTCGAAGTTCTTTGTGAGTGATGATCTGACGATGATGTTCTCGTTTAGGAAGAAAGTGTGGCATGGTATATATCGGTCAGAAAAAATTGTTACTTATTTACCTCTTGCTGGTGACATAAACTAGGAGTGGGGTCAATTTCACTACCCGTTATTTAGCCAGGACTGATACCCAAGTACAGGCAGTTATGATGCCTGTTACCGGTTGGTCAGCTGGTAGTACAGGGAGTTAGGAGCCTCACCAGTGTTTTATGTCAGCGAAAATGGCCTATTCTAGCTAGTGTATATCATTATATCTACGCCAAGGCCAGTCATTCTTTCTCAAGCAATCAAGCTCGTTTTCATTATTAGTAATCGACTTTTATTTAATTGCATGATGCACTAATAGTGATGATGTAGGCGATCAAGCATGCCTAGCTATATAATGAGCACTGTGCGTTCAGCGAGATGCATGGAGCACATGAGCAAGCTTGCTCGCAGTCGCAGATCACCGTGAAAACTGCCAGCAGGATCCCGGTCGCCTGGCGACCTGGCTGATCTGTGGCCAAACCACATCCTCCAGTCCACATGCCCATGCATGGATGCACCCCTTGGATCAGCAGCAACCAGACCTTTGGTTGGGTATTTCGAGCTGGAAGTGTTCAATATCCATAATTAAAATAAGATATAGTAGAATAATCTAAATATAAATTTTCTGCTAATCTCTAGCATAAAGATTTGAAATCATGCCTTTGTGACACAATACAAATGCTACACTGAGTTAGGGACTCAAACATAGTTGGATAGATTCCACTACAAGAACAACCGAGTTATGGTCACTTTTTTCACGGATTCATATCAATTATTTCAAAGTTGAACCAGCATGATTTAAAAAGCAGGCACCTTATGATCTCATTAACAATTTGGGTTTAAGCATACCTAATTATAATGAATGGTGTTAACTACAAAAACCTCAAACTTGGTGACTAAAGGAAAAAGAATGGTGTTAACTACAAAAACCTAATTATAATAGTGCATCATCAGGATCCGGTGCCGTCCTCAAACCACTTCATCCGAACGAGAAGAAGAAACGCCAGGAGGCTGCCGCTCCAAACAACTTTCCGTCCCGGTACTTCAATGCAGCTCGTTCTTTAGAGCTCTCATAGGCCTCCTGAGTTCTCGTTGCCCACGAACTAAAATTTACGCTGTCAACAACTTCTTTTACATCAGGGTGGCCTAAAATCCTGTTGCCTCCGAATCGTACGTTACACTTCACCTCGTGGCTACACCAGCTGAAGCACAATGATATGCGCTGAGACGTCTCATGTCTATTAACCATTTATCTGGAAGGCAGTCACCATTGCAGTGCCTTTTTTAAAGGACAAGGTCATTCCGTACAAAATTCTGTGGTGCGGCTGCAAATGAATATATTCACATGTCAGCACGTGTTGTATCCATTTTGCTGCTTTGCAAACAGCTCTTTGCTTCGAGTCACAAAATCCTAACATCCAGAAGTACACTAGAATGAGGGTTTTTTATTTCTTTTTTTTTTTTGAACGAATGGGCACGAGACGGTGCCTATTTCATTGATAGAGCAGAGTGTTACAGAGTAGTTTTAGATTACGGTTTGTTACATGATTACTCGCGAGAGAGAAAAAACGCTAAAGCTTTGGCCCCTGCTAGGATCCACGTGGTTGCTTCCTCTTTTACTTTTGCGGTCAAAGAGGTCGTTGTCATCTCGTGATGGTTGAAGATTCGCCTGTTTCGCTCGTTCCAGATCTCCCATAGTATTAGTAGCGTCATAGAGCATGTGCCTTTTCTAGGCGCTTCTGTCCTGGTAGTCATATTCATCCACCATTGTAGAGCGGTTTCCGTTGGGGCCCATTCCGAGGGGTGTATGCTTGGTTGAGATGCCTAGGTGGCTACGAGGCTCCATATGCGTTTGGTGTATCTGCATTGAGCTACCAGGTGGTGTGCGGTTTCCTGTTGTGCACGGCATAAAGGACATGTAGGGGAGTGAGGCCATCCTCGTCGCGCGAGGCGGTCGGCCGTCCATATACGGTTTTGGAGAATAAGCCATGCGAAGAATTTGCATTTCGGTGGCGCCCAACAGTGCCATAGTGTTTTGTATTGCTGCGCAAAGGTAGATCCCAGGTACTGTGCTTTATATGCCGATGCCGCTGTGTATTTGCCAGTCGATGTGAATTTCCATTGAATTGTGTCTTCCTGTTGTACTTGCATTTGTGGCCTTGTCAGGGCTGCTAGGCGCCATACCAATACGAATTCTTGGAGGTGTTGTATGGTCAGTCCCTCCTGGAGGTTGATGTCCGTCACCCAGGTGTTGTCGTGTAGTGCTTCTGCTAGATTTTTATGCTTCCCTCTGGATAGCATATACAGGTTTGGCGCAATGTCCTTTGGTCTAATACCTTGTCCCCATGCAGAATGCCAGAAGCTCGTTTTGCGTCCGTTACCCACCACAATCGTTGTGCAGGCCGCGAATAGTCGTCTGTCGGTTTCGTCACATGGCACCTCCGTGCCAATCCATGTTTTCTGCGGGGAGTCCCATTCGTGCCATATCCATCGTAGCCTCAAAGCTCTGGCGAATTTGTGTAGGTTTAGGACGCCTAATCCTCCGTTTTCTTTCGGTGAGCAGGTTTTGGTCCAGTTAACTTTGCATTTGCCGCCTGTTAGCATTGCGTCTCCTGCCCAGAGGAAGCGTTTCCTTATTTTGTCGAGTTCATCTAGAACTTCCGTCGATGCTTTAAGGACGGTTAGCAGGTATAGTGGCTGCGCCGAGAGAACTGTCTTTGTGAGACAGACCCGTCCTGCTTGGGAGAGGTTGCGACTATGCCATCCGGATAGCTTCTGTGCTGCTTTGTCCAATATTGGCTGGAAGTCCAGTTTTCTGAGGCGTGTGATCGTAAGAGGGAGACCCAGGTATCGGATTGGGAAGCGTGAGCAATTGGCCATTGTGAAAGTATTTCTTCTAGGTCAATGTTGGCGCAGCTGATAGGGGTCACGGTTGTTTTTTGTAAGTTGGTTTCGAGTCCAGTTGCCTCCCCGAAGAGATCCAAAAGTTGTGTTAGGTGCGTGACATCTCGTTGTGTCGGTTTGATGAAGATGACCGCGTCGTCCGCATACATGGAGATGCTTGTGCGTGGCGTGCGCCCGCCTAACTTTGTTAGTAACCCCATTTCCGTCGCTTTATGTATTAGTTGATACAACGGGTCTATCGCGAGGATGAAGAGCAGGGGGGAAAGTGGGTCTCCTTGTCGTAGTCCCCGTCCGTGTACTATTGGATCTGATGGTGTCCCGTTTATGAGGACTGTTGAGGTTGATGTGGCTAAGAGAGCCGTTATCCAGTCCCGCCATCGTGGGGGAAATCCTCTATTCCGCATCAGTTCTAGTAGATAGTCCCAGCGGACAGAGTCGAATGCCTTAGAGATGTCCAGTTTCATTAGTAGTGTCGGCGTGCTGTGCCTGTGAAACCTCCTGGCCATATTCCGTACGTAGAGAAAGTTGTCATGAATGCTTCTGCCTTTTATGAAGGCGCTTTGGCTTGGCGATATCAGTTCCTCTAGATGTGGTTGTAGTCGTATTGCCAGAACTTTGCTAATGATTTTGGCGATGGCATGTATGAGGCTTATTGGTCTAAACTCTTGAATTCTTTTAGCTCCGTCTTTTTTGGGTATTAGGACGATGTTGGCCGTGTTTACTAGGTTGAGGTCATTGCATCGAGCGTTGTAGAAAGCTTGTATTGCTAGTATTACATCGGCTTTGATTATATTCCAGCACGATTTGAAGAACAGACCAGTATAGCCGTCAGGTCCTGGTGCTTTGTTTCTAGGGAGGTCGGCTATGGCGTGTAGTATTTCGTCGTCCGAGAAGGGGCTATCAAGTCCTGATAAGTCCACCTGTTGGAGCGTCAAGTGTTCCCAATTGAGCGTTTCGACGCGGTTGGCTGGTGTAGACATAACATTGTCGAAATGGTCTTGGATTATTTGCTGTTTATCTATGTGATTAACTGCCCATCCATTTTCTGTCCTTAGTCGTTGGATGAAGTTTTTCCTTTTTCTTCCATTTGCCTTTAGGTGAAAGAACCGCGTATTGGCATCTCCTTCTCGTAGGTAGGTTATCCTGGAACATTGCTTCTTCCTGGCTTTTTCGATGGCCGCCCATCCTAGGAGTCTTGGCTTGAGTTTGCGTCGCAGTTCGCGTTCTGATTCGCTGAGTGTTCTTGTTTCTTCTGCGATGTCCAGGCGCAGGATAACTTCTTGGGCCATGTGCAATTTTAGGCGGGCGTCGGAGACGTGTTTGCGGCTCCATGCTCGCAAAGCGCGAGCTGTTGTTTGTAACTTGTCGTTGAGCCTGTGAAATGGTTCAGTGTGTCTCGTCGCCTTTGACCATGCCTGGGTGACGACCTCGTGGAACCCTGGTAGTTTCGGCCAAAAGTTTTCAAATTTGAAAGATGCTGGTTTGCGAGGACCAGATTGTTGCGCCAATAGTAGAGGACAATGGTCTGAGTGCGAGGAGGAGAGAGCGTGTAGGACATGGTCGTCAAATTGCAGATCCTATTGCTCGTTGCAGAATATTCGGTCGATTCGCGATAATGTCGGTTGTTGTCTTGCATTACTCCAGGTGAATCTTCTGTTCTGTAGATGTATTTCTTTGAGACCGCAGTGGTTTAGCGTTGCTCTAAACCTGCTCATTAGTCGTCTGTTTAAGTTTGCGTTATTCTTATCTCTTGCTCTATAAATGAGGTTGAAATCGCCTAGTAGTAGCCATTTGGTGTCGTCGTCAGGCCGTATGGCGCGCAGGTGGCGTAGGAAAGCGGTCTTTGCTGATTGTTGAGATGGACCGTACACCGCCGTTAGTCGGAAATGCAGGTTATTATGTTTGAGCGTTGCTGTTGCTGAGATAGAAAAACGTCCTATTTGGAAGTTCTGCAGGTCGAAGATTCTATCATCCCAGAGAATTAGGATTCCGCCTTTGGTGCCGGTGGCCGGTTTGTATGTGTAGTTATTTAGGCGAGGGCCGCCTAGGAGATTGACTAGGGTGGCATCAATAGTTTGCAGCTTCGTTTCTTGCAGGCATGCAATGTGGCACGGCGTTGCCAGCATTGTTTCGCGTACTGTGAGGCACCTGGCAGGTGCGTTTAGGCCTCTGACATTCCAGCTCATTATTTCGAAGTTGCTATTCATCTATGTGATCGCTGTTGCTCTTGTTAACGGCCTGGGTGCTGTATGGCTTGCAGTTGGTGTATTGTAGTTGGGAAGCGAGTGCGTTGACCGTGGCCGCGTTATCCGTGTGGTCGTGCCATGCGTTGTCGTTGCTGTTGTCGTCGTGGCGAGTAGTAGTGTCTCCCAAGCGTATTGCGTGTCTCGAGGGGGTTGTTCCGGGTGGATAAGTTCTCTTGCCGGACGCGGGCGGCTTAGCAGTCATCATCCGAAGGTTATAGCGCCAGTAGCGGAGTGCATAGTTCGTAGGTTTCGCCCGAAGGTCGCAGCCAGCAGGGCTAAAATAAAGGCCTCCCCGAAGGTCGCAGCCAGCAGGGTGAGGCATAGTGGTAGGTACGATATAAAGGTGGCGATACATGGAGTAGTAGTAAGCCTCGTGGTACGGTGCGGGGACTGCACCATCATGCCGCTTCTTGGTCCAGCTGCTGGAGCTCGCCCACCCCATCACCAGCCATCTGGAGTAGTGCGCCATTCACCTGATCAGCAGCTTCATCGTCGAGGTTGAAGAGTGCGGTCATAGCAGCGATGATGTAGTCCGGTAGTGGCCCCTGGAACATGTTAAGGAAATCCTGCAAGATCTGTTCTATTGGCACCATTTCATCATTTCCTATTCCTAACTTCCTCCAGAGGTTCCTCTGCGCGCGTTCTACTGCGGGCATTGTTGGCTTTTTTGCGAGGCGTGCACTCCGCCGCACCTTGCTCATTTCAAAGGTGCGGCCTCGGCGTTGGCGCTGCGGTGCAGGTTGTACCAGAGGCAGCGGCGGCAGCGCGAAGAGGTCTTTTATTTGTGTGCCTGTCGCTGTAATGTTGTTTTGTGGCGTGAGTTCATCTGGAGTGGGATGGTTTGGGCAGGCTTGTGAAGCTGTGGGCCTGGTTGAAAATGTATCTGGTTGTTGTTGGGTTGTATGCAGTGGCTGTGGTGACTTATTGGCGTTCGTGGGCTTGGTTGAGGGTGGGCTGGCTGGCCCAGGTGCGAGCGTAGGGGCTGCAGTCAGGAAGGCCGGTTGCGGCCCAACATCCAGCTGGTTGTGCTGCTGTCCATCTGGAGCATCTGCTGGGCCGGCCTTCTTCTGAGGAGGCCCACTTACTGGTATGAGGGCAGGGGCGTTGATTGCCTGGGCTGGCGTCGGCCCATGGCCCAGGGCTCCTTCTTCATCAGCAATGCAGAGGAGGTCCAAAGCCCGGTCGACTCCCTGCATCGCCGGCGTTGCCGTCGCCGCTGCTGGTGCCGGTTGTAGCGCCGCTCGTAGCCTGGTGAAGACTCGCGGCAGCGGCACCGGATCGGACCAGGCTTGTTCCCCGGCCACCGCGTCTTCGATCCCGAGGCGGTCGGCAAGTAGGCATGCTTTCCGGATGTACTCGTCGGCGCCGATGTGCCAAAATTGTTTCCTGGCATCCAGAGTTGAGGTATCAGTTGTGGTAGGTGCGGTGAGTACCTGGTGTTGGGCGTAGCTCTTGAGCGTCGCGGCTTGCGCCGCGAAGAGGGCTTGGAGCTGTAACGGCGGTAGGTGGCGCAGCTCTGGAACGCCAGCTTCATGGTGCCGTCCGTGCGCCGGTGCGTAGTTTCGTCTTGGTGGTGAGCGTGTACGTTCGCGGCGCGTCATCCTGGCGGAGCTCCAGTAGTCGTCGCCGAGCAGACGCCCTTGTCCTGGATGATCGTAGTCGTCGTCGTCGGCGTCATCATCGCGGCGGGCCGGCCACATAAATGGCCGGTCGTCGCAATGTTGCCTCGCCGGGCGGCGTCTTGCGCGGTCCTCCGTGTTGGCTGGTTCGCGATGGGCGCCCGCGCCGCGTCTAGCTCCATTTGCTCCAGCGCCGCCCGCGACCCTTCCGTCGTGTTTTGTTCTGGGGGCGCCCCTTGGCTCCTGTCGTCCTCGGCTTGGTCCGGCGTCGGCGCGTGGCTCCCGCGGTGGCCGAGGTAGGCGCGCCGGGAAGCGGGATCGTGCATCAGAAGGCGCACCGTCGGCGAGGCCGTAGCGCCAGTCGTAGCGGCGGCGAATGGGGACGACGCCTTGCGGGTTGTCGATGGCTTGCTGGAGATCTCTCGCCGCCGCCGAGTAGTCCTCAATTACTGGCATGTGGATGAAGACCTCGTATCGAGCCCCTTGCTGCCATGGCGACTGCAGGGGTTCGGCCGAAACTGCAAAAGCAGAGGATTGCGTTGTTGGATTGTGGGTGAAAGCCAGCCATACCTTTTTCGGGATCTCGCTCGGATCCACCGTCCAGGCCCATAGCTCGACGTGCCTGGAGTCCGCCGGCTGCAGCAGGTCCGTTACGATGTGCTGCAGGGCACATTTGTGGCCGATGATCCGCTCGACTATCTCCGGCGTCCAGGCATGCGGCGGGATGCCGTCGAGGCAGAGGCGCACCCTGAAGAAGATGCGGAAGCCGAGGGCGTGCGTGAGGCTCCTCCAGGTGCGCAGACAGATGTCGATGCCGGCGCCGGTGAAGCGCCCTCGACGACGTGCCTCCGCCGCGTGCTCCGCTTGCTCGAACTTGATGAGGTACGGCTCACGTTGATGAAGTGTGACGGTGACGTCGCCCGGGCGCAGACGGAGTTCCCTGGTGAGAAGGGCGGCGATGTCTCTGGCTCCGGCGTCAGGCGGCAGGTGCATAGCCCAGGGCACGAGTGCACAGGCTTCCCAATCTCTCGCGTCGTGTTCAAGGTGAAAGGAGCTGGAGACAAAGACGGTCTCAACGTCTGGCCGTGTGTGCGGATCTCCGATGGCCATTTTGGATCTGGTGGTTCTTGGCGCAGGTGTAGGCTGATTGCGGAGGGTGGCGGTGTGGCTCGGCGCTGTGGGATGTTGGCGGCGGACGCAGGCTTGAGGACTTCTGGGCGGAAGGTGTCTGGCGGGGGCTGGAGCTTGGGATCTTTGGGGATTTCTGGGCGGGAGGTGGGCTGGAGCTTGTGATCTTTGCGGTGGAGCAGCAGCTGGTTGCGCGGTGCGGATTTGCACCTCACGGCGCGCCGCCCGGCAGTCGCGTTCCCGGTGCCCAAATCGCCGGCACCGGAAGCAGCGCACTGGGTCGCGGCACGCAGAGGCAGAGTGTCCAGGGGCGAGGCATCTGAAGCACTGACCTTCGGTCTCCCGTTTGAAGGTGAGCAGCGCCTTGGTTGGTGCTCGTCTTGAATGGCTTCTGGCGCTCCGGTCACTTCCGCCATCGCTTCGCCGTGCCTCGGGCCGCGCCTGCCGCCGCGTCTTGCGGCTCGTCACTGGCTGCCAGTCGTGGCGCACCAAATTGTGCTGAGATATCCTCTTTACTTCGCCGTACCGGGGCCTGGGAAGTGCCGCTGACGTCGGGTCTTCAATGCGCCGCGTAGCCGTCCTATCGTCGGAGTAATGCCGGCGTCCATGAGCTGGAGCGCGCACATCGTCGTGACGTCGCCGGGTCGCTGGGTTAGTGAAGCGGCCTTCTCTGACCACTGCTGCATAGGACCGCGGCTGGTCCGCTGGGGCGTGGTGGAGGTTGTAGCTTCCAGGGCGTAGATCTTGCAGCGGGATCCTCAGATCCGGTGAAAGGATAGGCGGATCCGGCGATGCCGGCACCCAATCGACCTCGGGAGCCGGTGAATAGTGGATCCGTGGAGGCGGCGACGGCGGGGAGGGGGCGATGAAATGCGCCTAGGCTCTCCTCGTGAGCGGGGTCGGTGGGGATGGCGGGCGAGGGGTCGGGTTAGGCGGAGTAGTCACTGGGGTTCTGCGGGTGGGGAGGGGGCTGAGCTGGGCTGCCGGCGGTGGCGGCGGGTAGCGTGGTAGCGGGGGAGGGGGAAGGGGGGTTGGTGGTGAGGAGCGTGGGGCTCTCATTTTCCGAATACTAAGAGAATGATTCTCAATCGAAACTTATTTCTTATTTTACAAAATGCGTATAGACGTTAAAGACCATGGATAGTTTGCTCAATGATCAATAGATGAAATTGGATCATTGATGAAATTGGTGTATATGATTGGTGCCATCTTGATGCAAATACACAATCACCCAAATGCCATTCCTCCTAATTCAAGTATGACCTGATGTAGACACGTGCAGGCGAAGAGAGCGCGTGGAGGGAATCGCGGGAGTGGAGAGAAGCAAGGTGGAGCAATAGTTTTCTCCTTTCTTTTATGGAAATTTTCTTTCACCTCAAACTCCAAATTTATAGGAAAACCCCTCAAATTTCCAACAATAATACATGCATGGGCCAACCATATATATGCTCAAATGGCCTTTGAGAGGCAGTGTGTGCAAGAGGGTAGAACATGAGTAGGACTTGTGAATAGTGATCAGAGAACTCGTCTGTTGGCTTGGATTTTCCATTTTGGACACATCAGTTTCGTTGGCTTGGAAGGTATCAAGAACTCATCCGTGCAATACTTCCCCATCAGGAATACTAAGATGGCATCCATGGTTGAGCCATGACGCCCGGATGCCAACTGAAAACATAAACCAAGCCCGGACAAGTCCGGTGCTACTTGGCTGCACCAGAAAAACCACATGAGAATAATTTCTCTCCACGGCCTTAACCAGATGTTAGAGTGCTAACCTGCAAAGGCCCATGCTTATTAGGTAGATTTGTCAGTGACTCGGTGTGAAATGGAATGAATTCTCAATTTGAGCAAGCACTGCTTGCAGGAAATAAAATAAAATAAAGTTCCGTGAGAACTAAGCCTTTGGTATTCTTTCAATGTGTGGTCACTACATTATGCTGAGCTCTAAGCTTGTGAATTGGACACATTGCATCCAGAAAGTTAACTGTATACTTCTGCGTTGGTTATTTTGTTGGAGAGTTTTCGGTTTGGTTACGCAGGAGAGTGGAGAGTGATGCTAACCATGTGAACCACTTCCGTGGTTGAGTATTGAAGCATCAGGAAGGATTGATGAGTTCCTATAGCACAGCACATTTGATCCTGAACATCTTTACAAATGTCTATCATCCCTGTGAATCCAATCTCCTACACTCCTACACTACAAGTAACTCTCCCTGTTTCTCTTGCTGAATCTCGAACCTCAAGACCCGTCAATTAAGATCTTCATTGCAATGGACAGCTAATTAAGGAAAACATATATACAAAATTCATCAACATCAGTGCTACGTCATCTCTCTTAGAAACACCTTATGTGTCAAGTTTGCTTGCATATTAGTTAGACGGTGCAGATTGTAGTTTCGTGATATGTCCTTACATTTTTCTGGTTAGGGTTGTTTTTGTTCTGTACTACCACTGAGTAGTAGGTATATAAGACATTCAAGAAGATGTAGATAATAATAATCTGATACATCATGAAAATATTAATAAAACAAAAGTAAATTAAAAACCACTAATTTTACACATATCAAAGGGAAATATGATGCAAATGGCTCCAATTAATATGAGGTTAACAAGCGCCCGTGGACAAACTCATCTCGTGCATGACTCAAGAAAATATGAGGCACCTGAAGCTGAAATGGTTCACAAACTGCATGAGAAATACTAACTTGTTTCCCAGACTCCTCTCATTTTTATCTATCCTCATTCCTCAAATTTTCCTTTACACCAATCTTGAGCTCTAGGACTAGAATGTATGTTTTCTATGGTGGGGAGACGAGTAGTACATACATTTTAATTTGGTCGACTCACAATAGCCAATGCAGTGTCAACTTAATCAGATATTGTTTTTAGGTGACACACTTGGATAGCCCGTACGTACAGTCAAGAAATGAATCCTGAGACGTAAAGTTTTGCTATTAACAAATAAAACTTGAGTCACTAAACAAAATAGGAAGTGATTTTAAGAATTTCTAAAAATAATTCTGGTGTGCATTCTGCTCCTGTGGCAAAATTGATCATCATCCAAGTGACTTTAGGCACTTTCTGTTGCATATCCCGCTGCATAAAAACTTCTTTTTGCTTAACACATACAGATGGCGTGACACAGTAAACAAAGCACAAGGCAACAGTCAGATGCGTGCATATAAGCACATTGAGTCTCCACATTTTACAGGGACAGAGGAAGCTCAGACACATTACAAACGATTCTACTAATTCAAATAACAGTAATCAGTTCCAAAAGTTTCACAGCTAGTGCAAAAGATCTAGTAGTGCAAGTGCAAACATATTAAAAAATGAAACTGACAGGCCTGCAAAAGATTAGCTACATATCCCAAGTTTTAAGATGTAATACCATAATTGCACCATCTATGCAAACGCAAGTCTCTGTTCTCTACGGAAACCGAAGATGAAATTTCAGCACAAGCAGTTCGAGGGCGCGTAGATCACTTGCCATCAGCATCAGCATAGAACATGCTTGGGTACACCCAAAAGGGCTGCAGTTGGGTGTACCAGTTCCTCTTGAACACAATATCATCGTCATTGTCTGGATCCCACACAGCATCCGCCTCATCACCAAGCCCGTGCAAGACCCAGGGTACATCGTAATATGCGTAATACAAGCAGTTGTTCCTCTTGCCCCATCTTCCTGGGCTGACGCAAGAAAATGCCGGGCTCCTCACATCGCTTCCAATAAAGAGCACGTGATTCTCCAGCTTCTCCACCTCCACCCAAACTGCAGGTACAGTTGACATGTCCAGGCGGTAAGCTTTGTAGTTGACAGGTGCTCCATCAAATGAAAGAATTATGTAGTGGTCGACAATGAGGAGCATGTCTCCGCACACCACGAGCCATGGCCTTAGATATGGGCATTCATCCATGTCATCCCACCACACAGTTGCTATCTCCTGCAGACCAAGCTGGGGGGCCAAGGACAGTGTGTGGAGCCTGTACTTATAGTCCAATGCGATGAACTGACCATTGAACTCCACAATCTGCTCAATCCGCGAACCATTGAGCCATAGTTCTGACCAAGAATCACTTCCAACTGGCCAATCAAGAAGGGAGCGTTGGGTGCTGCCCTGTTTGAGAGCTGCGCAAACTACAAGGTGTGCATTATGTGAGGTGAGGGGAGCTGTCAACATGCCAGAGAAGAAATAAGTGTCCTCACTGAATCTCAATGGGAGCTGTGGTGGCAAAACTTTGGCACCTGTGAACACATCGACCACAACACAATTTCTGCCACCACCACAAATCAGCTGACCATAAGAAGAGCCCGCAAAGTGCAACATCTCAAATGTCTCTTTAGGAATCTGGCAGCGAAGGGCAGTTCTCAGGTTGGCTAGATCAAGGACCTGGCATGTGCGGAGCTTCACACTGTCATCACTTCTGGAAGGGAGATGAGGAGCACGGACTTTGATATGAGGCCGGACAAGGAGAGGCGGGAGCAAGGTGCAGAATGTTGATTTGGATGGGTATGAGGAGAAGGCAGAGCGCCAAGAGCGGCAGGTGGCAGCCAAGGCAAGGAGCTCGAGAAAGGAACCCAACAGAGGAATGATGGACTGGAGCAGACCTTCAGGGAGATCCGCCCACCCTTGAAGCCTGCATGCAGCAGGGGTTGTAGTGGAGGCAGAGCCACTGGAAAATTTGCTAGGACTTTGCATGATGTCAGACTCACTGCAACAAAGAAATGATCAACAAGTTAGAAGTATGAATTGCATGAGAAATGAACAATAGGCAGATAACTTGCTTGATACATAGATACCGTAGGTTATTATACACACAAAAAAAAATCTGATGGGGCTGAACAGATCATAATGTTTAGGTAAGAAAGCCGCAGGAAAAACACAGTTTCGTACCCAAGCGTCTTGTTCCAATTTAAACTTTTATTCGAGACTGCCTAAGCCATCTCTATTTTTCAGTACATTGTTTTTTTTCTGGCACGCAGAACATGATCTTAGGGTGCCATACACAGAATTGACACATGAATCAAAGTTAAAAAGTATTTTCTAATGGGAAAGTTTGCAAATCAAATGAGGAAATATGTGTTCATGTACTGATGTACCTTTTGCAAATGAACCATGGCATACAGAAAACCATTTCAAATATCTGCTCAAAACCACCAGCTAACAAAAAAGTGGAATCTTTATCCTAGCCACATTAGTTGTGGGGTACACATCTTTTTGAATCTACTTAATCAATCAGGTCCATCTATTCTACATTCTTCCGTATAGCATACAGTGACAGCAGAACTCAGTGGAAAAGAGATGCTGACGAAATTTGTTTGCCTGGTTTGGATTAAGAAACAGAAGCACTGAAGAGACACAGATATGACAAATGAACCGAGTAAAACAAAAACTAGGGACTAGGTGGCACCGTGGCAGGGAGAGTCTCTCCTGCCTAATGTTAGCATATATGTATCTTAAATCACACAATTAGAATTTTGATGCAACATGCAGAAGAAAATTTTGTTCTCCAGATTAAAGGTTCCCAGTTGTACTGCATACTTGTCTAGTAGCCTACACAAATGCCAGACAAAGGAAAAGAAGCAAGGATTGTTCAATTGGGGAAAAAATGTACAATAGCGTGACAAAAAAGAATGCAACAAGTGGTTTGAGGTTCAATTTAAGAACAGCAGAGCCCTAGCATCATTTATTTAGTGGACTACAGCAATGACAATCCAGGCTGCTAAAACATCTAGTCGTTACATGGAAAACTACGCCGTACTTACTAAAAATAACAATGATAGCATCAGATCCTGTACCCAATTAGACCCAAACATAACTCCAATTCATTGATGCTTCTTCCTGTCTGTGGATAAACCATGACATACACACCAAACTGAAACTCTTGTTCGACAACATCAACCAACCTCAAAGTCGGGTCTTTTCTTGAAGCCAGATTATTCATGGCGCATAATTCCGCCTAAATCTACTCGATCAATCAGATCCAAGACAGTAGGGTTCTTTCGTGCAATACATCTTATAATAACACCAAAATCCAATGGAAACCTAACTGTAATAGCTCGATTCAAGATCACACCACAAGAACAAATGCACGATGCAATTTCTTGGCTAGGGTTAAGGAACCGGCGGAGGAGACACGGATGAACCGAGAAGGGAAAAGAAAGAAACCGGGGTTTAGGTGCGAGGGAGGGAGGTGAAGGAAGGAGTTGCCTAGGAAGCAGGCGTCGGTCGGCGGCGGCGGCGGCGGCTGGTGGTGGCGGCGACGACGGCGAGATCGATTCTCCGCTTCCCAGTTCCAGAACTCCGGCTTTTCCTCGCTCCCTCCGATATGTGTATCGCTTTCAGTCCGTGGGCCAAATTTGGGCTTTATGATCCTGGGCCGTAGCTATTTCCATGTAGGCAGCGGGCTTAAAAAAAAAAGGGAGAAAGGATACAGGGGCGCGTTTGGATTTGAGCCAGCACTTGCCCTGCCAAAGACGTTGGCCGGCCAAACTTGGGCAGCAAGATGAACTGCAGCACGGGCACAGGTGCCAAACAGCGTCCTTGCCCGCAGTCAACGGCCAAATTTTGGCTTTGCAACCGAGGGCAGCTATCCAAACGCGCCCCTAGATGCAAAAGCGATAGGCCCTCTAATCCGTGGTAGAAGGCTAGAAAGAGAATTGGGCTTGATTAAAACAAATGGGCTTGATTGAAGGTATAGTTGGCTCCCTCACCATTTCGTTGCTTCAAATAACTAACACAAAGAGAATTGGTTGAGTAAATCGTTCTTATCTAATAGCAGGCGTTGGTTATATTTGACAGGGGCGGAGCTTAGTGTATTTCAAAGGGGGCCACGGCCACCTACTGTTCATTGATTTTTATAGCAAAATAACATGGCTGGCCCCTCCTAATTAGTGCCATTTATTTTATAAGGATCTTATTTGGTTGTATCACATTGGTCCAACAAGTAGCAAAACGTGCGAACAGATGCACGAACTTGTTAAATATGTGCGGTCAAATGTACACCACGGATCTATTTTGCCATCATGGTAGGTGACGTCCACGGTTTTATGCACATAACCCCTCTTTATTCCCCTTTTCATCTAATAATGTATACTTTCAGCTCATATAAATTGTCTTTGAGCACCCCATGAACATTGCCTTTGAGCTTGAAAGCAGCCGAAAGACAACCATAGTTTTTGCCGCAGTTTGAGCCCATCGTTCATTTGTTGAATAATTGGATTGTGTGTGCCCGCGTGAATGAAGGTTGAGGTCTTGTGTGTGGACTCATTTGTCTTTCTGTTTCCTCTTATTATTATTTAATCAGGTTTTTGACACGAGACTGACTCAGTTTTTGTCAAGACGAACAATTCCATGACAGGTGCTATAAATAATACAAAGATTGCCATGCTTCGCAAACTTTATTAGCTTTTCTAGTTTATATTCACCGATGTTAAAAAAACATGATGAGTTATTGTCAAGAATAGTCTTAAATGAGAAGGGGATAAAAATATGGGGTTATGTGCATAAAACCGTCCATATCACCTAACACTATGGCAAGCAAAATACATCTATGTGACGTACATTTGACTGTATATGTACACATTTGATAAGTTCGTGCACTTGTTCGCACGTTTTGTTGTATGGTGGGTGCAATTTAATTTTTGATAAATATAAGTAGAAGTGAAGTGATGCCGGTTTATATATGACCAAAAGTTATTGAACTAGTTAAATTCTGGAGAATGACTTAGCACCATTGTGGACTGTGGTATATGTATGATCAGTGCCGGTTCATCAGCATCCTTCACATTCGACCTTTAATTTGTGGACTGTGGTATATATCCGTTGTGATTTTTTTATATATAGTTATATACATTATGATTTGAAGCGTTTCTGTCCAAGAATAGTTATAAATTTGATTGAAACTAGCTGCAGAAAAGATCGAATTGAATCCATGAGCTCCATGTTGGATAACTGTTGAAGCCAATTCATTGACCAAATTATTGGTGAATGATCCATTTATTCACCGATTGTTGAACATAATGCCATAATGATAGGTACATTGTTCGTAATAAAAGCATTGCTACATTTGAAAAAAAATAAAGAAATAGTATTCAACGATTATGTATTGGCAAAATATACAAAAAATAAAACAAAAATCCATACGCATTTTGAAGCATGTTGGTGAGCTTTGTGTGTTTTTATAAGTTCAATTGTCCAACGTTCCTATTTTCTAATACCTAATTACTATTTTTCTATGCAAATATATTGCCAATCAATTTTAATAACTTGACTCTAGGGCAAGATGCCATGATACCAAGAATCACAATTTTATAGCATGGACTGAAACTATATATTGAATCCATCTGTTAATGCCTCACCTACTAAAAATAAATACATACCAATTATTTAGCAACTGAAAGTTGACAATAGCGCATGATTCTTTCTTGAGCAATATATAAGTGACACCACACCGAATCCGCACTCTCAAAGACTTCGGCTCTATATATGCTGAATGATATGAAGAGGTAGATAACAATACATAATGTCTCGGTAGGTTTGTTCAAGTTCGTGAAGTAGAATCGTAGAAGAATGCATGCATGGATCGGAGTTGATGGAAGTGAGAGGCATCAGGAAACAAATTAGCACGATCACCTCTTTTTCTGCTCTGCCTAGAATGTCTTGAAGAGAGAGTCGAAGCCGTCCCAGGAGCTCAGCTCCTGACACTGACCACTAGTAGAGAATTGGCTTTCCATACGCCCCCTTTTGTCCCGGTTTAAAGTTGGTCCGGGACAAAAGGTTCACCAACCGGGACTAAAACTCGGTCACTGGTGGGGGGCTCACCAGACACAATCCGTCAGTCAGCTCCATATATAGTACCCAGTCTCGTCACTCTGAGAGGCCTTTTATCGCGGTTTGAAACACCAACCGGGATAAAAGACCCCCCTTTTATCCCGGTTGGTATAAACCAACCGGGATAAAAGGGTCCCCCACGAGTTAATACAAAAGGATAGCATCCCCTACATACTCAAATGTGGTGTGTAGGTGGGATGGCAAGGAAGCTACACGCGAGGCTGGAGGTTGTGGGTTCGAATCCCACGAACTGCGCACGCGCATATTTCGCGTGAAAAATCGCGTGTGGGGGGAGCCTCCTGAGAGCTTGTCTCAGTTGAGTGACCCGGGATAAAAGAACCCCCTTTTATCCCGGTTGGTTTATCCCGGATGCATTTTCAGGATATTTGCACCCTACCAACCGGGACTAAAGCCCAATTCTCTAATAGTGGACTGACGAGACTGGGTACTATATATGGAGCTGACTGACGGATTGTGTCTAGGGACATCACCATGAGCACGCTCATGTTGCTAGCTGGGCTTGCGGGGTCCAAAGCTGCAACATCCCCACAGCCAACGTGACCATAAGCACGCTCATGTTGCTAGCTCAAAAGATGTTTTTTGCAGAAGTTCCTACCAATATTTCTGTCGACAACTTATCAATTTATTTATTATTAACTTTCTGAATTTTTTTTGGAGACGAACACCAAATGAAACAAACCATTATCACAATTTGATTTTCTTGGTAAAACTTTTTTTGGAGATCGAATTTAATCTATGAGCTCCATGTGGGATAACTGTAGAAGCCAGTTCATTGACCAAATTATTGGTTGATGAGCATTCATTTACCAATTGTTGAAAATATTGCCAGAAAGAGAGCATAATTATGATAGGTACTCTGTTCATATCTAAAAAAGAATTGCTCATTTGAAAAAAATGAAATAGTATTCAACGATTGTGTATCGGGCAAAATATACCAAAAAAGTTAAAACAAAATGCATGATAGATCTTGTATTCTTGTTGGACCGGAGGCACTTTATACTACGCGTTTTGAAGCATGTCGGTGAGCGTTGTGTGTTTGAAGTTCACTTTTCCGATGTTCCTCTTTTCTACCTTATTACTATTTTTCATTGCTAATATGCCTTAAATCCGTTTCTATAACTTGACTGTAGGGCAAGATGCCATGATAGCAAGAATCACAATTTTATATAGCATGGACTGAATATATTGAATCCATCTGCTAATGCCTCACCTACTAAAACTAAATGCGTACCAATTATTGTGCAACTAAAAGGTACTCCGTAGTCAAAGAGCCTCTAGCCTAGTGGTTAAAGCACAGCAGTATCTAGCGGGCCTAGACTCGACTTCCCGTGGGAGCGAATTAAACAGTGTTAGAATAAAAAATACAAAAAATAGGTTGGGGTTCCCTGCTGATTTCAGTTAGAAAAAACCTGATCTATATGACTATTTATTTTGATATCTTCCCAATGTTTCTTAGTATGACATTTTTGCATGCTGCAAGCCTGCAACTAAACCCACTCCAAAGGGATTAACCTGGTCATGTTACAGTTGTTTAATTTGAGGCATTCTAGTCTGCGTGTTACGGTTGAAAGGGTTTTTGGGGCTTTAAAAAATAGATTCCACATTATTGACAACAAACCTTTCATCCATCAAGACAGAA
>NC_028458.1:44413776-44415225 GCF_000263155.2 Setaria italica
ATCCCCCGCTATGAGGTGGACCAATGTGATGACAAGCATTTGTACTTCGCCGCTTCTGTCAACTAATCTCTACGGGGGTGAGAACTGACAAGGGGTTCAAGGAAGTGCACTTGAACCAAGTTGCCAAGGGTGTTAATGAGTTCTCAGGGACTGAGGTCATAGGGATTGAGGTGTACAACCATTTGAGGAAATGGAGATAGAGGTGGGTCAGGGTGATCAAGCTAAGAGAACTGAGTGGTGTATTGTGGGATGATGACAACTTCATGATCATTTTGGAGGATGAGCCCTACAAGGGCCATGAGAAGGTAAGTTTGTTCAACTACCTCATCTATTTTGTAAGGTACCCATAGTTTTGTAAGCTAACCATCTGTTACTTGTTTGGATTTCAGGCACACCCAAAGGATGCTGAACTGTTGAACAAGCCCATTGAAAACTACCAGCAGATGGAGGTGATCTTTGGGAATGGCTTGGCAACAGGGAAATTTGCTATGGGATCCAGTGAACCTTTGGGGTTCCCTTCTGACTTTGCAGATTCAGAGCATGACCATATGAAGCTGGATGATATGGTAGGGAAGTGTCAAGATGGTGGTCCTGCTTGTTCAGAACCAGGCAATAAGAGGAAGAGGTCCATCCTTAGTGAGGGGGATATTTTGGTGATGACTGGGATGATTGATGCTGTCAACAATGTTGCCAATGCCATTATTCAGACCAAGGTAGAGTATGTGCACCCATATCTCTATGATGCTATCTATGTTCATGCCTGGTTTCTCTGATGAAGAACTCATGGCTGCCTATGAACACCTGCTTGGCAACAAGGCTCATGGTGCTGCTTTTGTGAAGATGAATGGTTCTCACAGAGTCTTGTGGTTGAGGATCTACTTGGCAAAGCACTACTACATCTAGTGAGGCTCTTTATCATGCAGAGACCTACTTTTGTGCAGTGTCAATTCTTTTGTGCAGTGACTGCTGATCAGATGGTGGCTTTTTTGTGCATCAACCTCCTAGTCCACTCCTTCATTCTTTTGTGCAATCAGTCTGATCTTCTTCTGTTGGTAGCCTCCTGGTAGCTGATTGGTAATTGAACATTGAGTTAGCTGATGTGATGACTGACTGGTGATGACTGAGCATTTGCCCATTGCCAATGATGCTTGTGTTGGTTGTTGTTTTCATCTCATTGCTTGTCTGAGCATATGACTCCTGATGTGTCATTAAACTTGTTGCTTTGTTGTCATTGTCATTCTGAGCATATGCCCATTGCCAATGATGCTTGTGTTGCTTGTTGCTTTCATGTCATTGCCTATCTGAGCATATGGCTCCTGATCTGTCATTTTATTTCTTGTGTTATTCTCAATGTTATTTTGAGCATATGCCGTTTGCCAATGATATGTTCATTCCTGTTGTTTTCATGTCATCTCAATTTTGTCTTAATTTCTGTCATTTTGCCATACG
>NC_028458.1:44415325-44437332 GCF_000263155.2 Setaria italica
CTAGTTCAAGCTGTATAATTGTGGTTTAGTTTTAAAGTCTAAGTAATTTTAGTTTAGTTACAAACTGTAGTTCCTCCTCTTTTGACAAGCTTCGACTAGGATGGGTATCTCCACTGGTTGAATGCAAGTGGTGACTGTAACAGCCTGTATGCAATCAACCAAACAACATCTCATTTTTGAATTCTGGGTTCATACGTGCAACCAATCACCGTATCCTCGCGGCCAGGTTGAACTGAAACAACAACCAAACACGACCCATTTGTATCCCCAGAGCCTGGCTTCGGTCGGCCTAGTTCCCTGGTGCGAGCTAGGCTAGGGAAGAGAACCAATCAAACCCAAAATGATCACATTTACATATTATGTTCATGGGTGATCTTGGACACCACGCGCCCCACCCCCACATGCCCGGCCGTACAAAGAGTGTCACCACCACAGCTCGATCGGGATCCGTACAAGAGTGTCAAGTATAAAATTACTTGCTGATTAGAGTGATTGAGACCTCAACGACCATCATGCTTGGCGTTTGGTTTCCTTTGCTTATTTTTAAGCAAGTGTCACATCAATGTTTAGATACTAATTAGGAGTATTAAACGTAGGCTATTTACAAAACCCATTACATAATTACACATTGTCAAATCATGGACTAATTAGGCTTAATAGATTCGTCTCGCCGTTTAGCCTCCACTTATGTAATGGATTTTGTAAATAGTCTACGTTTAATACTCCTAATTAGTATCTAAACATTCGATTGACGGGTGCTTAAAAATAAGCAAACGAACCAAACCAGGTCTAACAAGTTTATATATGGACCGCCTAGACGTGCGTAGTATTTTAACTAAAACTAGAAGACGCAAAAAGGACAAATATTGCTGGTACAAAACCATGACGCAGCACCCTGGACATTTGCAGGACGCAGGGCATCGCCGCAGAGCATGCATGCGGTGGTTCACCATTTTTTGCTTGTTTTTTTGGGTTTTCAAGTCTACAAGCTACTGCAACGACGATCGAAGGTGAGGCACCTACGTGGCGCACGCTTATCTTTTGTTCAATCGTCGACGATATGATGACGACTACTACACTACGCCGTCGCCGTGCGGTGGTGGTACCTTGTGGGCACCAGCACCAGCGGCATCTTCTGGTGGAACGTCAGCCCGCCGGCCTCCTCCATGCTCACGTCCTCCGCCGCCATCCCCTCCGGCAGCGCCCAGTCAAAGCAGTAGAGCAGGTTAGCCAGCGTGAAAGTCACATTGGTCTCGCCCATGGCGAGGCCCGGGCAGATCCGCCGCCCCGCCCCGAACGGCACCAGCTCGAAGTGCGCGCCGTTGTAGTCCACGTCGCTCCCCTCGAACCTGTCCGGTGGAACTCCTTGGCGTCCGCCCAGCTCGCCGGGTCCCTGCCGATCGCCCACGCGTTCACGAGCACGCGCGTCCTCGCCGGCACGTCGTACCCGCCGATCCTCACGTCCCGCACCGTCTCCCGAGGCACCAGCAGCGTCGCCGGCGGGTGCAGCCGCAGGGTCTCCTTCACAACCATCTTGAGGTACGGGAGCTTGGGCACGTCGTCGGGCTCCACGCGCGCCTTGCCTCCCACGACGGCCCTCACCTCGTCCTGTGCCTTCCTCAGCACCCGCGGTTTCCGGATCAGCTCCGACATCGCCCACAGCATCGTCACCGAGCTCGTGTTGATGCCGCCGATGAACGTGTCCATGATGAGGCCCTTGACGTGGTCCCTGCTGAAGCGGATCGTGCCCCGGTTCTCCTTCCACAGGCTGACGAGGACGTCGACGAGGTCGCCGCCGTTCTCGGGGACGACTCGCGCGGGGTCCGTGTGCTGGTCGATGACCGTCTCGAAGAAGGCGTCGAGCTCCCTGAAAATGCGCTCGCATCGGGCGACGAGGCCCGTGACGCGGTCGACGAGGCGGCCGGCGGCGTTGGGGAAGAAGTCCTCCGTGGAGAAGCTGGCCATCATGTCCATGGCCTCGTCCATCACGTGCTGGAACCGCTCCCTGTGCGCGAACCGCTCCGTGCCGTAGATGTTCCCGAACGCCACCGTGCCGATGATGCCGTCGACGAGCCCAAAGATGTGCTCCTTCAGTGCCACCGGCGCCGCCTCCGCGCCCGCGCGGCTCAGGTCGGCGATGAGCCTGTCCACCTGCTGCTCGCGCGCGTACCACGCGGCCTGGACGCGGCGCATGCTGAGGAGCTCGACGATGAAGAGCTTGCGCGCCTCGCGCCACTGCTCGCCGTAGGGCGCGAAGGCCACGTCCTTGAAACCGTAGGAGAGGCGCCTGGGCCCCGGCGACGCGGGGCGGCTGCAGCAGTCGATGTCGTGCTCCTTCATCACCTCCCGCGCCGCCGCCGCGCTGGACACCACCAATGTCGTCACCGTGCCCAGCTGCAGCAGCATCACGGGGCCGTGCCGCCGGGCCAGGTCCCGGAGGTTCCGGTGCGGCAGCCGTCCAAGAAGGTGAAGGTTGCCCAGGACAGGCACCTGCGCGGGGCCCGGCGGCAGACGACGCGCCCCGTCCTTGGTCATCTTGGTCCCGGGGCTCGCCAGGAAGAGGTAGGACGGCACAAGCAGGACTACAGGGAGAAGAAGCAAGAGGCCGATCAGCCATTGCTGCGGCAGACCGGCGAGAAGCTCGGAGGGGAGCAGTGGGGTGGCCATTGTTACTTGGTGTGGAATGTGGATAACGATAAATATGGATAGGAAATTTGCGGATAGAGTATTTACTAACTACAGTCCATCACAGCCAGATAATGATAAGCACGCATCTACATGAGTTTTGTATTAGAATATTCACTACCGGAAACAGGAACGTTGCCGAGGGTAAAATCTTTGCCGAGTGCTTTTTGTCGGGCATTCAGCAAACACACCGTTTGCCGAGTGTATACTGGCAGACACTCGGCATAAATAATACACTCGGCAAACCATAGCTTTGCCGAGTGTCGCAAATAAGACACTCGGCAAACATCCACATGACACTCGGCAACGATTTGACACTCGGTAAATCTCCGGCACGTGGCTCGCACGTGCGCCGTCCGTTAGGGGAGTGGGCCGGCCGTTAGTACTTTGCCGAGTGTCCGACGCGGACACTCAGCAAAGAAGTGGGTTGCTGAGTGCTCCGTCCAGACACTCGGCAAACTAGGAAGTTCGCCGAGTGTCTTCCACAGACACTCGGCCAACGTAGAAGTTTGCCGAGTGTTTGTGTAGGCACTCGGCAAACACAAAAATTTTTTTTCCATCTCTGCCCTCCACACCTTTTCTACTCCCCACATACGATATTTGGTAATCCATCTTAAAAGTTGGTCTATTTTTTGGTCTGTTTGCTATTTTTAATGAATTGATAGCATTAATAGGAATTTGTTTATTTAAGTCAAATTTTAACTGCAAGTGATTGAAATAATGGATTAAAATCAGTGAAAAAATCATATTATAATTATTGAATCCAGATTGAGGTCTCAACCATGAAATGAAAAGAAATTTGAACATTTTTTTAGAAAACACGAACACGAACATGTGGTTGAATGGTTGTTAAATTCTAAAAAAAACAAACGAAGTCTGAAAATCACAAGATTTGTCAAGATGTCATGATATTATATGTGAAGGCTATGGTAAAAAATTGAGAAGGTTTTGCCCAATTTCTAACATATGATGCCTACAAACCGACTCATCTCCCAAAAGGATTCGTAGAAGTTAGAAAGGATCCAAGAAGATTTGGAGTCCAAGTGACATTTGTATTGGGGTTTGACTTCAAAGCTTTTTGTATAGGCAACATACAATATAGATTAGTTCATGTCAAATTTTGGAAATTTTTCGGATTTGTTTGATATTTTTTATTGATTAAATGCAATTATAGATTTTTAATAGATATAAATTCAATTTGAGCTATAACTGCATGAAATAATGGAATAATATCAGTAGAAAAATCATAGAACCATTGTTGAGTGAATTTGAGATGGTTTTTCCCAAGTATATTAGAAAAAGGTCAGTAAAAGACGTTATTGAAGAAGTGTACATGAAATATAAGTATACTTTGCCGAGTGTCTAGTGAAAACACTCGGTAAAGGTAATGTTTTGCCGAGTGTCTAGTGAAAACACTTGGCAAAGTAGGTCCACGGACCCGCTGGCAGACGCGTGTTCCAATTGCATTTTTTTAAAAAAAATTAAAACTTAACTTTGCCGATTGCCCCCGATCTAGCACTCGGCAAACCTTCTGACTTTACTGAGTGCCAGATCGTGGGCACTCGGCAAACCACCTAGCAGGTGCGTGTTTCGATTGAATTTTTTTTAAAAAAAATTAAAACTTCACTTTGCCGAGTGCCCGACATCTGGCACTCAGCAAGCCTTCTGACTTTGCCGAGTGCCAAATCGCGGGCACTCGGCAAACCACCTGACTTAAGTCCCGCGGCCTTCTGACTCGAACACTCAAGCACCAAAACAAATTTCCGCTACCGCCGACACCCTCCGCCACCGCCGCCCGGCGCCACACCCGCCGCCCCCCCCCCACCGCTAGCCGCCCTCTTCCTTCGGCGGCCCGCCGCGCTCGCCGCCCCTGGCGGCCCGCCGCACCCGCCGCCCCCGGCACCCTGCGCCCCGCCCGTCGCCCCCGCCCCGCCGTCCCGCGCCCCTCCCCGGCCCCGGCGCCTCGCCACTCGGCGCCCCGTCCAGGCGGCCCTGCCACCGACGCCCCCGGCTCCGGCGCCCCACCCCGCCGGCCGCCCCCAGCCTGGCACCCCTGCTAGGGAGGCCTTCGTTACTGAACAAGCTGCCAAGAAGCTCGTCAAGGACATGCACTACGAGGCGCGGGTTCAGCGCATCATCGACTTCTATGCTGAATTCAGAAGGATGAAGGTCAAAAAAGAAGAGGCAAGGACAATGAACCTGGAAGAATTCATGGCGGTACATACAGAAAATTAATATTTACTATTTCTGAGATTAATTACGCTTAATTTCTTTTGTTATATGTCACACACTTGATGATGTAGGTGCCTTCATGGTGGTGCCGAGCCTATACCCAGTGCTGGCAACAAATGGTGGAGGTGTGGTTGCAGCCCGGGTGGTTGGAGAACCACCTTGCTTGCCGGGAGCAGCATCTGCAGATGCCATATGCATCACACCATCAAGGCAGCCTGAGCCTTGATGAATACAAGGAAAAATGGGTACGCGAATTCATTTCTTTATTCTCACACTGAATACTGCATACTTTCTAATCCTTTTGCATTTTTACCACAGACGTCATCACATGATGGCCAGGAGTGCTCCCGGTTCATGGCATGGGTTATGTCCAAAAAGGGCAAGGCGACGGCCGACATCAACTTCAACTCGGAGGACCTGCCCGAGGGGTACAGCCATCCAAGCATCCACAGCCGCGTCACCGAGTACACATCAATGGCAAGGGAGGTTCATGGGCGAGAGTTTGATCCGAGCTCTCAGGATATTGATACAGAAATTGTGATGAGGGTGGGAGGAGGCAAGAAGCATGGCCGGTATTGGATTGGAGATAGCGTGATCGACACTACCAGTACTCCCAGTCTCTCCCAGATCGGAGCAAGGAGCACGGATTCTAGCCCCGCGATACGAGCACGACCAACCACTGCACAGTTACAGATGCAGGATTTGGAGGTTATTTCTGTTTGTTTCATCTGTAGTTGATTTTTACGTACCTTTTGCTTTGCAATAAGACATTGGGATGAAATATTGTAAGGCCAAGTGGAAGTAGAACGAAAGCGACGGGAGGACCTAGAGGCGAGGATCGAGGTGGATCAACAGATAGAAAGGCAGAGGACGGAGTCGATGTTCTATTACATGCAGAGTGTTTTTCAGAGTTTAGGTCAAACTCCACCACCTATGCCACCAAACCTATTCCTACCACCTCCACCTCCTGCAGGTACTCCTGTGAGTCACTCTCAACCTTACAATCAATCTAGAATTAAACTAGAAACTACAGGCACTAGAAACTTACACTAGAAATGTGACTAATGCAATCTCTTTAACTTTGTGCAGAATCAATCAACGACATCCAATGCAGAATCATCTTGGGGGCAGTGGCCACCTACACATTCTCCTTATTGACTTGTTTGAACGACTATTGTGTTAAGCAAACTTGTGAATTACTTGTTTAGACTAGAACCTATATGTACTTCTGAATATTATTTGTGTGCTTGTGATGCAATCTATATGCCTGTGATGCAATTTATATGCATGTGATGCTTCTGTGGTTGTTTTTTGAGAGGGGTCCTTTATATGTAACGAATCTGTTTTACAGGAGGAGGAAGGACACTTTGCCGAGTGTTAACACTCGGCAAAGAGGCTAATTTCTGTCAATCTGTGACTACTTTGCTGAGTGTATCGACACAACACTCGGCAAAGGCGCCATAAAAAAGCTGGCGGAAGCGTCTTCTTTGCTGAGTGGCACGAAACCGACACTCTGCAAACACTAAAAGTTCGCCGAGTGTCATGAGTACGACACTCGGCAAAATTTGAATCTTCGCCGAGTGTTTGTGAAACGGCACTCGGTAACATTTAGACTCTTCGCCGAGTGTCGGGACAGAAGCACTCGGCAAAACGTCAACGTTTGCCAAGTGTTCTTCCGTCTGGCACTCGGCAAAAGCGCCGTTACCGTGACAGTCCGTCAACGCCTTTTTGCCGAGTGTTTTGTTTTGCCGAGTGTTTTTTGGCACTCGGCAAAGCGTTTGCCGAGTGCCCGACGTTTGACACTCGGCAAATCCACTGTTTGCCGAGGGAAAGTTCGCCGAATCCAGTTCGCCGAGTGTTACACTCGGCAAACTGTTTGCCGAGTGTTTTTAGGCCTTCGCCGAGTGCCTGGGGCACTCGGCAAATGTCCTGTTTCCGGTAGTGATTGAACAATTGAGTGAGAGTGCAAGATACAATATTTTGATTTAGTTATTGGTCCTTTAAAAGAAATTTCCAATATAACGTATCTTATAATTATTAGTCCATAAAGGAGCATAGATTGATTGATTAGTATGATACAAATTACGATGAGGACCCACAAGCTAATTGGTAGATAGCTAAATTTTAGCTGGTGGCTGGATCCAAAACAAACTAAATAATTCCCAGCTAAAGTTTTTCTACTAGAAAAAACAGTAACTAACTCCAACTAGCAGCTAATGGATTGATTGTGTGAATCCAATAAAACGGACCCTAAGTTCGAACTGCAAATTGCATGCATGGAGAGCAACGAACTAGCACTAGTGCTAACTTCTAGCTCAATAGGAGTAGCAAATTTGGCTTGGACATTCTTTTACTAGTAGGAGGTAATGCTGAACTCTCCAAGGTCTCCCATCTTTCATGCGTGAGGTCCTTTAGTCTTCTGCTCCGATGCAGTAATTTTATGTTTAGATTTGTCTTAAGTCAATTTTGTAAAAAGATTAGACTATATAAATAGTTAATGAAATACCAACTACCATAATATATATTTTTATATTTAAAATTTTTAGAAATACTGTTGGTAAAAAACAGTATGTGACTTAGGACAAATATATAAATATAGTTATATCTTTGGACGAATGATGGAGTTTGAACAGTACCCCTCTGCTCCAAATTGTAAGTTGTTTTGACTTTTCTAGGTTCTTAAGTGTTTGTATGCATTTAGACATTAATTATATCTTTAGGTGCATAGCTAAAAACTATGCACTTATAAAAGTCAAAATAACCTACAATTTGGAATGGAGGGAATACGTGAAACGCCACACAAACTGCCAAACAAGGTTTGACTCGACGGATAGTTGATAATAAGCTCTATCGCATTATTAGCTAGCTAGTCATACTCTCTCCACTCGTTTTTTAGTTGGTCCATACATTATTACCTAGTACTCCACTAGAGCTTATCAACACGCTGTAGCAATAGATAGTACACCTAGGACTTATGACACAAGAATCTCGCTGCTGTTCTGTTGCTGAATAGTTGATGGCAGTCATAGCGGAAAACAAGCAAGAGCCAAGAGCAGCAGGTTTGGCTTAGACCAGTAGCTCAATAGGAGTAGCAAATTTGGCTTAGACATTCTTTTACTAGTAGGAGCTAATGCTGAACTCTCCAGGGTCTCCCATCCTTCATGCATATGTTCATGAAGGAGGTCCTTCAGTCTCCTGCTCCAATGCAGTTATATTATGTTTACATTTATCCTAAGTTAAAATTTTTTAACTTTAACTATATAAATTGTTAATGACATACCAACTATCATAATAATTTTTAGACATATTGTTGGTAAAAAAATAAAAGTATGTGACTTCGAACAAATATAAATATAGCTATATTTTTTTATGGACAGCAAAATGCCACACGAACTGCCAAACAAGATTTGATTTGACGGAGTAGTTGATAAGCTCTATTATTGTATAGCTACTGGTCACACTTTTTCCGCTCGTTTTTTAGGTGGTCCATCACATGAGTACCTAGTACTCGATCCACTAGTGCTTATCAACATACGCTGTAGCAATAATGCTAACCTAAGACTTATGACATGTTTGGTTCCCGTTTCCCGGCCACCGTTCGCCTCGCCTGGCCACAAGAATGTCGCTCGCTGCTGTGCTTGTTGCTGATTAGTTGATGGCAGCCATAGCGCGAAAAACAAGCAAAAGTAGTAGGTTTCATGTGGCGCCGATCCCCCCGCGCCCCAGCATTATATTGGCAGGCTATTCCCAGCGGGAAGTTCCATCTTGCAGTTTTCAAGAGTGACATGCCACAAAAAGATTTAAATTGATGAATGAAATCAATTCTCCCGATGCAAAGTTTCATTTCACGATTTCATAATCTACCCATACCATTTAATTGCAAAGCATGTGATTGGATATGGTTAGATGAAATGAAACTCTCTAGCCTCAATGTCAATTTCATCAGGTTTCATAGTTTTGGAAACAGTGCGTACACACTTTTATCTAGACTAGCAAAATGCCCCTGCCTACGGTAAAAGATCAATTTAGTTTTTCAATTTAGTTTTTCAAACTAATGATATTTTTTATTTTCATCACTAAATTTTTATTCTACTTATTGGATGTCTACACAATAGAAAATCAAAATAATTTTGACTTAATTATTTCCTTTAACTTAAATATCCATTAAATTGTCTGTTCGCTTCAGCTTCTAAGCCGACTGAAAAGCTGAAACGGCTGATTTGGTGTGAGAGGAAAACACTGTTTGGTGGCTGATAAACCGGCTGAATAAGCTAAAGTCAACAGATCCAAAATACTTTTTATTCAACCAAGAGAGTTAAAGGCCTGCACAGAAGGATGCAACCGCTAAGAAGGAAAATTGTGAGGATACTTTTCAACTTTCGATGACACACCTCATGTGCCTCCAAAATTTGCAGTACCCAATGTCTAGGGAAAAACTACCCTCCGGATGTTTTTTCCCTTCTTATTTTTTTTATGCCATGTGTATCCTCTTAATTATTCAACAAGAAGGAAGCAGGATAACTAACAAGAGAGGTCCAAAAATACATGGGCAACTGAGAAAAAAATGCTGAGCTACTGGCAAAAGAAAACTACTCACTGGACAAGCAAGCAGGCACAAAAACAAAACAGAAAATTAATAGATTACTGGCTAATCGAAGGGAAACTAAAGTGACCAGATGTATCACCAGTCACAAAAGACATAAAGCAGTACTGCTGGGACCTCATCGAGCAAAGACATAAACGAGTCATATAAACACAGATAGTTACAGCATAAAGCTGACCACTAATGCATCAAAAACCGATGAACAGCTATTGTCATTAAGAGAGATCCTCCACTATTGAATCTAAAACTCGATCCACAAGCTTGGAGCACTCATCTAATCCACAATGCTAAACCTCGATTCAGAAACCGAAAATCATGGGGTTGTACTCTAATCTAGATCGTGAGCACGAACCAGAAGGCAGGCAGCGGGAATTGCAATCGCAAGACGGTAAATTCCACATGATAAGCGGCGCCCAATCTATCATCGATCCGCCGTGAAGAAACGCGCATGGCATGCAAAGAAAACAGAGTATTCCAGGCAGCCTTGATGAAACCTTAATTTTGTGAAAACTAAGAACAATGTAATAACGAAGTAATGAGCTGCGCGATTCGCGCGAGTAAATCTGGAGAAGCGCTTGCCGACGGACCCCGACGTGCTCGGCGCCGCCTTGTCCTTGGGCACGATCCCCATTGATGCAAGCGCTCGCGCGGACGCCCTGGTGATGGGGACGTACTCCGCTCCGCCACCACGACCTCTGCCCGAACCCAGCGGCGGCGCCCAAAGCAGGGGCGTACGCCTATCCGCCACCACCGCCGGGGCCACGCCCTCCAGCGCCATATCCGCCTTCGCGAGGTGGGCCGTGGTAGCCGCCACCTCCACAGCCCCCATCGTACCCGCCTCCTCTTCTGCCGCCGCCGCCACCATGGCCCCTCCCAGGGCCGTGCCCACCACCGCCTCCGTGCTCGTAATCCATCGCGATTGCCAAGGATTTTGGCAAATCCAGCTAATAAAAGCGCAGGGGCGTCGGTGGGAACCGGCCAATCCAGTTTTGGCGCTGCTGCTCCAGCCCCGAAGCTGGACGGAGCGGCGGCGTCTCGATCCCCTGAGGGAGGGGAGGGGGATGAGGGAGCTCTTTCCCCTTTAAGCCCCCTCACTTTCCTCTTTTTTCCAACCGAGCTCCCCTATATTCAGAATTGGATTGCGGGTTGATTTCACAAAACATCAGGGTTTTTTTTTGCAAAATTAGGGCGACATACGAAAAATCCTGGTAGAGACGTTACTCGCTTTAATATTAGGTATATATAGATTAAACTTGTTTCATCTCTCTCTTCATAATTATCTTGACATGTCATAACATATGTTGATGCACTGGTGGAAAATGTAGCATTAGTCCTGGTTGGTATGGGTCAAAGATCCCAAAAATTCATCCAGGATTAAATTTTCGAGACGAGGGGGGTTCTTTAGTCCCAGTTGGAATACCAACAGGGACTAAAAAGGTTAAAAAAAAAGTGCTGCTCGGCCCGCTCCGTGCCGGGCCCTCACCCGCCAGCGCAGCGGCGGCGCCTCCGCGCCAGCCGCCCGCGCTCGCCCGTGAAGGCCACCTGCTCGCGCTGCCCGCTGGCCGCTCCGTCTGCTACTCGCTCGGTCACTGCTCCATCCACCGCTCCGTCCAGTCACTCGCCCGCCCACTCGCTCCATCCGCTCCGTCCGCCACTCGCCTGCCCACTCACTCCGTCCGTCGCTCCAACCGGCCGCTCGCCTGCGCCGCTCGCCACTTGCCTGCACCAGCCACCCGCACGCGCCGCCCGCCCGCCCTCTGCCCGCCTCCACCCTTGCCCACCTCCACACGCGCCGGCCACCGCTCGCTCGCCCGCCGGCCACTGGCCCGCCTGCCCGCCCGCGCCCGCCACTAGCCCTGCCCTCGCCCTGCTACCGCTCCTCACTGCCAGTGAGGAGCGAGTAGAGGGGGAAAGGGAGGGGCAGCGCGAGGATAAGGGAGGGAGGAGAGGGAGGCACGGTAGAGAGAGAGAGGAGGAGAGGGAGGCGCGGTGGAAGGAGAGAGGAGGAAGGAGGCGTGCGCGGTGGAGGGAGGAAGGCAGAGAAGAGGCGCTGCGCGATGGAGGGATAAGGCAGCGTGAGGATAAGGGAGGGAGGGAGAGAGAAGGTGCTGCGCAAAGATAAGGTCGAGAGGGCCACATGGGGTCCTTTTGTCCTGTTGGAAACACCAACCGGGATTAAAGGTCCCCCTTTAGTCTCGGTTGGAATTACCAACTGGGATAAAAGGGAGGGTCTTTTGTCCCGATTGGAATTTCCAACCGGGACAAATGGGTGGAGCGTCGGTAGGATTTTTTGTAGCTGTTACAACCGAGACTAGGGGGGCTTTAGTCCCGGTTGGTATTTATAACCGGGACTAAAGCTCCCCCTGCGGTGGCCTTTGGGCACATTTTTGACCCATTTTTGATCCGGGACTAAAGATACTTTAGTCACAGATCTAATGTTAACCGGGACTAAAGGAGTTGAATGGAAGATCAGTTCTCTAATAGTGATGTGTCACTGTATTTAATGTGCATAAAACCTCTTTGGACTGGGATTAGCTGACTAAGAGAATCGAATCGTAGCAGGATGCTACTGAAAAAAAAACCACATTTCATTACGAAAGAAAACGTAACGAAATAAAAACTCTAATATTTTACTGTAATACAATTTTAGTAGAAACATATCCTCTTATTTGATCAGCAAGTTTATTTGTTAGCCCACCAAAACGTAGGTTACCAAATTGTAGCCCTCAACGTTTTGTCAAATTTGGAATGGCTTTCACTTCTACACTTTTTTATTGAAATCAAATACTCTCAAACTTGTTTTGGATGCCTGCTTTCTAAAACATCATCTCTTTGTAATTGGAGAGCTCATATTCTCAAACTTATGGGGACACTTTATAAGCGCAGGACATTAGTAGTTCTAGTCCTATATTTTATATAGTCACAAAAGAAGCCTATTTCTTCAATAATAAATGTAGTGATACAAGACGGTTCAGAAGATTTTTTTTGTCAATTATTTCACTATTTTGTGCAAGGTCACAACAATTCCAGCTCAGCACCATTATGAGCGGACCATTATTTCCAACCCGTCTGCAGTTACATGTATCTGTTGCGCGTGGCTCTGAACACTAATCATTGGCTACATGTTCCTTTAATGAAACACGTGCATTTTCCGATTTAGCATATCCTAACGATGGACCTGCCTAAGGTGCCACCGTGTGCAGCATTGATTCCAGATCCCATAATGTGTGTTGCACATGAACTACTTTCCTAGTATTGTTGTTATAGTATATCTCCAACGTTCAATGTTAGTTTTTTCTTTTAAGCCGGATGAACAAAAAACTTCCAAAAACATACCGGGCACTCCAATAAATTGTTTCTCCTAGATAAGTGTCCTTAAAAGTAGACACCCTTATTTGTTAAAATCTACTACGTGAAAATGTATAGAAGCAACAACACAAACCAAATTGACTAGCAGCATGTGCTTTGAATTGTTTTCGAGACAACAGTTGAGCACACACCAATTCAAAAAATTGGTATTACACTCATGGACGCTCCCTGAGCCAAGAGGATGGGATATTGATATTCAATGACACAATACGTGAGAAGGCCCAACGTCTTATGAAGAACATTGAAGATTCTAAGGCTGGGAGGTTGCAGGTGGACCGAGAGAATGATGAGCTCACATTGGCTCTCGGTAATCCCGAGCACCCAGGACGTTGCCGAGGGTTCAGGGTCATTCCGTGGAAGTTTTTGCTTTCCGAGGTGATAGCGCATTGTACAGAAGCCGCAAGCGAAGAAAGGAACAGATCGAGGAGAGCTGGCGGCAGATGCTAGAATCCAAAGTGCAAGCATAAGAACAAAGAATGATGGAGGAAATCAATCGTCGAGTGGCCCACGCAGTTGCGGAGTTGGCCCAATCTGGAACATTGCCAAATCCAAACAACGCCAGCCCTTCTCAACGCCTCTTGAGCAGTTGTGCTTCTATAGGGGTCCCTGATGCGCAGACGCCCAGGTTACCCGTGGAGGAGCAACAGTTCCCCGTGGATGCCATCACGCAATGCACCACATGTGAGTTGCATGCACTAGTCAGCAACCTCACTATTAAGGTATACTTATACATAATATTTATGCAATCTTGTCAATTGATCCACGCCTCGTGATCGGAGTTTAATAACTTGTTTACTTCTACTATATGTATAGGTAGCGTACGGGAGTGCGTTAGCAACCCTGGCGGGGCAGAGCAGTCATGGCATGAAGATTCCACCTAGCTACGCCAGCGTCCGCGTAGAGCAAATAGTTGATAGCCAATATGAAGGTCTAGAGCTCGACCTCCGGGGAGGTGACGGGGAAAAGACACTGGCAGATGCGCTTCATGGGATCATTCTATGGCGAAAACGCTACATCATTATTCCCGGCACGGAGCCATCTCCTCAGAGCTCAAGACCGCTCCCCGTAGATCCCCAGCAGCGACCTTCTCCTCATAGCTCGAAACCATCATCTCCTGCACAACCTGCTCCAGGATCATCCCTTTCATCTATATCAAGGTCTCCATCTCCACCACATCCTGGTGGTGGGAGCGACGACGACAATAATAACACCACTCCCCGATCACCATCGCCGGCACCAAGAGCCGCCCTCATGAAGGAACCTGCAGCACCACCAAAGAAGTCACGAGCACCGCCTCCCAAGCAAAGACAGAGAAAGAAGAAAACAAAGGAGCCTGAAGTGACTCGTAAGGAACGCTGGGAGGCAATGACTCATGCGGAACAGTGGGCAGAAATCCAATGAGAGGCCAGTGAGTGGTTCAAGAAACAAGCCAAAGAAAAACAAGCAACGGAGATGGAGCCACCGCTAGTAAATCGAAGAGATTTAAACTTTTTTATCAGGATGGAAGAAGGAGCCAAGAAAAGGATACCACTCTTATCAAACTATGAACAGGCTTTAGTAAAGGCTGATGAAAAGGATAAAAGGAAAGGAAAGTCATCTTCCAGTGGTGCTGTCCCCGACCTCAGCCATTTATCAAAAAAAGACGCTCAAAGGGTAGCAGCAATGCCCTTGGATCAACAAGCAGAAGTATTGAAGTTCATGCAAGAAACAGGTCTGGGACTTGATGAATGCTTAAGGCAAGTTGAGACGCCAACTGCACCGCCCACTGAGCCGAGATGGCCTTATGAGCTAGGCAAACCTCTAGTAAAGCCTTCATTGGTATGGAAGCTATCAACAAAGATGTACGCATTCCATCAATGGTACATGATGGCACCCGCCGACTCGAGGGAGATGCTCGGCCTGAAGGTAAAACCGATAGATTTTTACGGCGAAGGCGAGAAAGTATTGTGGCTAGACTTCAAGGATATATACGAAGTGTACCATCATGATGCCCTGGACGTCTCTCTGATCAGCGCTTGGGTTCTGTAAGTATCCATTTATCTCTACATGTAAATTTTGACGTGTGTCACCGTACTAACTTTGTCTTCCATTTTATGTAGGATGCTAATTCAGACGTGCCACCGAGAGGCGTACCTACATATAGGCTTCATGGATCCATTTGTAGTTAACCAACAACGGATACAATTAGTGCCGGAAAAAACCTTGGTGGAATTATACAATTTTCTAGACAAACAAACATTCAAGGATTTCATACTACTTCCATACAACTTCAAGTAAGTGTGTGTATACCGTCTACTTTCGATGTCTTTTTCCTTATCTCTACATCTTAGTTAGCTCTAATATGCATGAACATTTTACATACGTAGCTTCCACTGGATCCTTATTATAATTGAGCCTGCAAGAAGCCACGTCACTGTCTTCGATTCGTTGAGGAAAGATCAGGTGGAGTACCAAGATATGCAAGACATGCTAGGCTTGTAATAATTCTGGACCTTTATCTCTATGCAAAAGTTTGTTTCCTAAATTTTACCCCTCTTACACTATATCATTCATTATTCTAATCCGTAGCACATGGAAACAATTCATAAGGACACACAAAGGTCCATTCAAAGAAAAACTTACATGGAACACAGACTTCCTGGTACGTATGAAGTTTGCACATTTGTTACATTGTATAACACGAATATTTCATAACTTATTTTTTTCCGCACTGAAGTGCTTAAGACAGGAACCCGGGAATAATCTATGTGGCTACTACATCTGTCAGCACATGCACAGTTTTATGGGACCCAAGGGACTAAAGATGACGCCGCACAACTTTAAAGTACGTAAAATAAAAGTATTACTAGTTAATTATTTTCTAGCTCCTTATATGTATTTGTTCGTGCAACATTCACAAATTTCCAAATTATAGATGTTAAATATTCAACAAGGACTCTTGAAGGAAGAAAGAGTAGCGGCAATATGTGAAGGTCTCGTTGGATTCCTAATGGACGAGGTGGTAAATCCAAAAGGAGAATTTTATTACGATGGACGACAATTAGACACTCCGAGCAGCAACACTTTGACGGGAAGATTGTAGATATATAGTTTGATTTATTTGTATATATAATACGCGCTAATTATGATCGATTTGTACTAATTGAATTGTGTATAAGAATTGTGTATATATATAGTAATTGTATAATTACAAATCCCATTCGTTTAAATACTAGTTGATTTCATTCTAAAAAAGTCTCAACTACTAAAGGTTAACAAAAGGGCCGCGGTACTACGTACGTGATGCATGCATGAAAATTTCAGGCGCTAGGCAGGGTGCCATGCAGGGGCACCCTTTACTCCCGGTTGCTTTTACCAACCGGGATTAAAGGGTGATCTTTACTCCCGGTTGAAAGACCCAGGACTAAAGACCCCCCCTTTTGTCCCGGTTGGTTTATCCCGGATGGATTTCGGGAGATATGCACCCTACCAACCGGGACTAAAGGCCAATTCTCTACTAGTGCTTCATGTAATAATTTCGACGAAACCTTCACCCTTCTTTTCAATTTTTGTATCCACACTAACAAGCCACATCAAATCCGTACAATTTCCACATCAGTATTCACGCACGGAGGTCGACAACAGGTTCGTTGGTGGCTGCACTAATTTGCCATTTAATTTCGTTGTTATCGAGTCAACATCGATGTTTCCGTTTCGTTTTTCTCCATGTAATACAAAAACTAACGTGAAAGTGTTGTAGAGAGAGGATGCCGACCGTTATGGCTGCTCTTATAGGCCACTTCCAATGCAAATAATAATGTCCTAGCGTAATGTTGGCTATACTCTCCACCTCACGATCTCATATACTCGAATAGTCGAGCATTATTGGGAGGAGGGAGTAGCCTATCATTGGGAGAGACGATCGTATCTCAAACATTAGTGTCCCCAGTTATACGTACTCTACAAGCAATTAGCACCCTATTTATACCCCCACAAGCAATTGGCACAACAACTCAACTTGATTATTGGCTTTCACTTGGAGTAAAAGAAACAGTGGCCATGCCTTTGCCTGTCCTGGAATGCATGCCTCAACAATGGAAACTGCAGCTCCACTGGTAGAAAACTGAGCATTAGTCCCGGTTGGTAAGGGTCATATCTCTCGGATATCCATCCGGGATAAACCAACCGGGACAAAAGGGGGGGGTCTTTAGTCCCGGGTATTTTAACCGGGAGTAAAGGACCCCCTTTAGTCCCGGTTGGTGTTACCAACCGGGATGCATGCATCACGTATACGTATAGTAGTACCGCGGCCCTTTTAATTTGTTAACCTTGTAGTTGAGATTTTTTTAGAATGAATTAAATCAACTAGTATTTAAACGAATGGGATTTGTAATTATACAACTACTATATATATACACAATCCTTATACACAATTCATATACACAATTCAACTAGCTTAATTAGTACAAATCGATCATATATACAAATAAATCAAAGTATCTTCCTACGATCTTCCGCCCGTCGTGGTGTTGCTGAGAGGAGTGTCTAATTATCGTCCATCGTAATAAAATTCTCCTCTTGGATTTACCACCTCGTCCATTATGAATCCAATGAGACCTTCACATATTGCCGCTACTCTTTCTTCCTTCAAGAGTCCTTGTTGAATATTTAACATCTATAATTTGGAAATTTGTGAATGTTACATGAACAAATACATATAAGGAGCTAGAAAATAATTAACTAGTAATATATTTATTTTACGTACTTTTAAGCTGTGCGGCGTCATATTCGGTCCCTTGGGTCCTAAAAAACCGTGCATGTGCTCACAGATGTAGTAGCCACATAGGTTATTCCCGGGTTCCTGTCTTAAGCACTTCAGTGCGGAAAAAAAATAAGTTATGAAATATTCGTGTTATACAATGTAATAAATGTGCAGACTTCATACGTACCGGGAAGTCTGTGTTCCATGTAAGATCTTCTTTGAATGGACCTTTGTGTGTCCTTATGAATTGTTTCCATACGCTGCGGATTAGAATAATGAATGACATAGTGTAACAGGGATAAAATTTAGGAAATAAATTTTTGCATAGAGATAAAGGTCCAGAATTATTACAAGCCCAGCATGTCTTGCAATTCTTGGTAGTCCACCGGATCTTTCCGTAACGAATCAAAGACAGTGACGTGGCTTCTTTCAGGCTCAATTATAATAAGGATCCAGTGGAAGCTGCGTGCGTAAAATGTTCATGCATATTAGAGCTAACTAACATGTAGAGATAAGGAAAAAGACATCGAAAGTAGACGGTATACACACACTTACTTGAAGTTGTATGGAAGTAGTATGAAATCCTTGAATGTTTGTTAGTGTAGGAAATTGTATATTTCGGCAAAGGTTTTTTCCGGCGCTAATTGTATCTGTCGTTGGTTAACTACAGATGGATCCATGAAGCCTACATGTAGGTACGCCTCTCGGCGGCATGTCTGAATTAGCATCCTACATGAAATGGAAGATGAAGTTAGTACGGTGACGCACGCCAAAATTTACATGTAGAGATAATAAACGGACACTTACAGAATCCAAGCGCTGATCAGAGAGACGTCCAGGGCATCATGATGGTACACTTCGTATATATCCTCGAAGTTTAGCCACAGCACTTTCTCCCCTTCACCGTGAAAATCTATCGGTTTTACCTTCATGCCGATCATCTCCCTCGATTTGGCGGATGCCGTCATGTACCATTGATGGAATTCGTACATCTTTGTTGACAGCTTCCGTACCATTGCCGGCTTCACTAGAGGCTTGCCTAGCTGATAAGGCCATCTCGGCTCAGGGGGCGGTGCAGTTGGCGTCTCGACTTGCCCTATGCATTCATCAAGTCCCAGACCTGTTTCTTCCATGAACTTCAATATATTTGCTTGTTGATCCAAGGGCATTGCTTTTACCCGTTGAGCATCTTTCTTTGACAAATGGCTGAGGTCGGGGATTGAACCGCTGGAGGATGATTTTCCTTTTCTTTTATCCTTTTCATCAGCCTTTACTAGAGCCCGTTCATAGTTTGTCAAGAGTGGTATCCTTTTCTTGGCTCCTTCCTCCATCCTGATAAAGAAGTTTAAATCCCGCCGACTTACTGGCGGTGGCTCTATCTCCCTTGCCTTTTTTAATTCGGCTTGTTTCTTAAACCACTCACTGGCCTCTCGTTGGATTTCTGCCCACTGTTCCGCATGAGACATTGCCTCAAAGCGTTCCTTGCGAGCCACTTCAGGGTCGACCTTTGTTTTCTTCTTTCGAGCCTGTCTTTGCTTGGGAGGCGGTGCTCGTGACTTCTTGAGTGGTGCTGCAGGTTCCTTCGAGGGGGCCGCTCTTGGTGCCGGCGACGGTGATCGGGGAGGGGTGTTGTTATTGTCGTCGTCGCTCCCAGCACCAGGATGTGGTGGAGATGGAGACCTTGATATAGATGGAAGCGACGGTCCTGGAGCAGGAGATGCCGGTCTCGAGGTATGAGGAGAAGGTCGCTGCTCGGGATCGACGGGGAGCGGTCTTGAGGTCTGAGGAGATGGCTCCGTGCGGGAAATAATGATGTAGCGTTTCTTCCATAGAATGATCCCATGAAGCGCATCTGCCAATGTCTTTTCCCCGTCGCCTCCCGGGAAGTCGAGCTCTAGACCTTCATACTGGGCATCTACTATTTGCTCGACACAGACGCTGGCGTAGCCTGTTGGAATGTCCATGCCATGACTGCTCTGCCCTGCCAGCGTTGGTAACGCACTCCCGTACGCTACCTGTACATATAGCAGAAGTAAACAAGTTGAACTCCGATCTCGAGGCCTGGATCAATTGACAAGATTGCATAAATATTATGTATAAGTATACCTTAATAGTGAGGTTGCCGACCGGTGCATGCAGCTCACATGAGGTCCGTTGCGTGATGGCATCCACGGGGAACCGTTGCTCCTCCACGGGTAACCTGGGCGTCTGCGCATCGGGGACCCCTGTAGAAGCACAACTGCTCCCGAGGCGTTGAGAAGGGCTGGCGGTGTGAGGATTCGGCACTGCTCCAGATTGCGCCAACTCCGCAACTGCGTCGGCCACCCGCCGATTGATTTCATCCATCATTCGTTGTTCTAGCATCTGCCGCCAGCTCTCCTCCATCTGTTCCTTTCTTCGCTTCCGGCTTCTGTAAGAGGCGCTGTCACCTCGGAAAGCGAACTTCCACGGAACCACCCCGAAGCCCCGGCAACGTCCTGGGTGCTCTGGATTACCGAGGGCCAATGTGAGCTCATCATTTTCTCGGTCCACCCTCAACCTCCCAGCCTTGGAATCTTCAATGTTCTTCATGAGATGTTCGGCCTTCTCACGTATTCTGTCATTGAAAATCAGCGTCCCATCCTCTTGGCTTAGGGAGCCTCCATGAGCGTAGTACCAGTTCTTTGATCGTTCGGGCCATTCAATAGTTGCAGGTATGATTCCCCGTTCGATCAGATCTTGTTCCATCTTTCTCCACTTGGGAATTGCTGAGCCATACCCACCTCGCCCCAAATGATGGTGGTAGCCCTTCTGACTAGCATTTGCAACGTTGGTCGTGATCTTTTTCACACCTTCTTCACTCCTCTTGTATTCAACAAATGCATCCCAGTGGTCCCTCAACTTGGGCCACGCATTGAAGTCTGGAGTTTTGCCCTTCTTGATGTAGTGGGTGTCCAGCATCTTCTTGAATGTCTGGAATTGAGTAGCCATCTTCTTAAGTGTCCAGGCTTTGACATCCTTCTCGCTATAATCTTCGGGGAATGTGAAATGCCTCTTCACGTCTTCCCACAGCATATTCTTTTCTGTCTCTGGAAGGGCGTACGGATTATCGCTTCTGCCCTTCCATTCTCTGATGCTGATAGGCACGTTGTCCCGGACGATTGCCCCGATTTGACTAACATACTTCTTTGCGACTTTCTCGGGAGCAACCGGCCTGCCCTCATCTGTAACTTCGGTGATGACAAGCCTCCCTTCCATCACCTTTGTACGACCTCAGGTCTTCTGCCCTTGTGTCGATCCGGAGGGCTAACAGTTTAAGATTCGTTAATTAGTACGTACTAGTAGCGGTGGCGTGAAACAATACAAGAATGGTTGTATATACCTCGCCGGAACCTTCCGCCACGGCAAGTTGTTGCTGCGGCTGTTGCTCTTCATTCACATCGGCAGACATGTTGAGGAACATGTCCGCCTGGGTGCCCTCTTCATCCGTGTATGATAGTGGAACGTTGTCGTCACTACCATCACCAGCGATTATCTGCTCCATGATATACCTTGCGGTCTCATCGTCTGCCATTTCAACTATTGCTGCAAACATACATCGAATCATACATGACAGTCATACAAATCGTCTTAATACAAATTTGTATATAATCACAGTTCGGAATCATACATGTATATAAAGAAATCATAAAATAACATGAATCGTACAAAGTCCGGAATCTTTATACAAATTTCTATGAATTTATACAAACTTCTATGAATTTCTATGAATTTCTATAAATTTCTATGAATTTCTATGAATTTCTATGAATTTATACAAATTTCTATGAATTTCTACGAATTTTGATGAATTTCTACGAATTTCTACGACGGCGATAAGGGCGGCGAAGGCGGGACGGCGGCGGTCAGGGCGGCGGAGGCGGTTCACCGGAACCACGGGCGGTGCCTAAGCTACTACGTTGTGATGGGCGGCAGGACGGCGGCGATCACGTCGACTACTCGGCGGCGATCACGACGGCTACAAGGCGACTCTCACGGTAGCTACTCGGCGGGACGGCGGCCATCACGACGGCGGGGTAGCTACTCGGCGGGACGGCGGCGATCACGACGGCGGGGTAGCTACTCGGCGGGACGGCGGCGATCACGACGGCGGGACGGTAGTTAACAACCTAACAACAAATCTAAAAATCTAACTTAACAAACTAACTAGAAATCTAAAAATCTAACTTAACAAAATTAGAAATCTAAAAATCTAACTTAACAAAATTACAATTCCATTAAAAATTAAAAATTAAAAGAAAACCGCCAGCTCTCCCGGCGCACCGGCCGGCGCGGCAGACCTCTCGCGCGCGGGGCGGCGGCCCGGGCGGCGGGACGGCGGCGGCCGGGGCGGCCTGA
>NC_028458.1:44438381-44442431 GCF_000263155.2 Setaria italica
CTTTTGTCCCGGTTGCTGTTAGCACCCGGGACAAAAGGTCTTTTTTCCTATTTTCCTTCTCCCGCCTGTTTTTTGGAAATGGATTTTATTTAACCTTTTCACTGCATTCCAGGATTAAAAACAAAACCTTCTCAGATTTTGTACATGCAAAAATATATTTAATTAACGAGTAAATTGACAATAAGTATGAAGTAATCATTATTTCTATACCAACTCATGTAGCCTGTAAAATATTTATTTTACTGCATTGCTGTGATCAATAAATTATTCAATTAAATTATTTGAATGCGCAGAAAAATCCATGTTAGTATGTGGTTAACAATGTTCATGTATATCTAAAAAATCTTCACCTAACAAATTTAATAACACATGAAATCATACATAGGGTAAATTACAAATTGTATCAATTAATACACAAAGGTCATGCACATTTAACGCATTACAATACAACGTTGTAAAATTTCTTCTTCACGAAAGTTCCTTGATCATGATCGCGGCGTAAGTACGGAGCCTCTTCTTTGGACAGCAGGATGCTTGGATCAACTTCAACGTCGAATGGAGGCATGCCATCAAACTGATCATAATCATCTGATTGGTCTGTTTTATCCTCGACTCCCACGATTTTTCTTTTACCTGGAAGAACTATGTGGCACTTTGGCTCCCATGTCTCTTCTGGATTCCTCTTGGGTTTGCTGCACATGTCCTTCACATAGAACACCTGATGCACATCATTGGCAAGTACGAATGGGTCATCACTGTATCCAGTCTTGCTCAGATCTACTATTGTCATTCCGTACTGATCTTTGGTGACGGCAGTTAGCTTCACCCAATTGCAAAGAAATAGAGGGATGCACAGCGGTCCGTATTCGAGTTCCCATATCTCCTGTATGAAACCATAATACGACTCCTTGCTATTATTTCTGTCCATGGCATCTATGCGGACACCACTATTCTGGTTCGTGCTTTTCTGGTCCTGGGCTCTCGTGTAAAATGTGTAACCATTTATCTCATAGCCTTGGAATTTGACGATTGTGGTAGCAGGTCCCCTGGCTAACCAGGCAAGCTGTGGGTGAATCTCAGAGTTACCCATAAGTTGTTGGCGCAACCAGGAGGGAAAAGTTTCCATGTGATGACGGGTAAGCCAAGCATCGGATTTGGTCGGGTTTTTCGAAGCTACCATCTGCCTGTGCTGCTCGATATACGGAGACACAAAGGATGACTGTTGTAGAACAGTGTAGTGTGCCTTGTTGAACAAATTAGTATCATTGCTCAAACTTGATTTCCTTCCAAGGGTGCCCATTCCTCGGAGCCTCCCCTCGTGGCGTGAAGTTGGAACCCCAATCGAGTCGATTGAATCAATAAAATCAACACAAAACTCGATCACCTCCTCTGTTCCATATCCCCTGGCGATGCTTCCTTCTGGACGAGCACGATTACGAACATAGTTTTTTAGGACTGCCATGAACCTCTCGAAAGGCCACATATTGTGCAGGTATACAGGTCCGAGAATACCAATCTCTTTTACTAGGTGAACCAGTAAGTGCGTCATAATATTGAAGAAGGATGGTGGAAATAACAACTCAAAACTGACAAGACATTGCACCACATCGTTCTGTAGCTTTGATAGCTTGGATGGATCGATTGCCTTCTGCGAAATCGCATTGAGAAACGCGCATAGCTTTACGAGCGGCAACCGGACATTTTCTGGTAGAACACCCCTCAGTGCAACCGGAAGCAACTGGGTCATCAACATGTGGCAGTCATGAGCCTTGAGATTTGTAAACTTCTTTTGTTTCATATTTATTATTCCCTTTATATTCGAGGAGTACCCAGACGGGACCTTCATACTATTCAAGCATTCAAACATGCTATCCTTCTCCTCCTTGCTGAGAGTGTAACTGGCAGGACGTAAGTAGTGCTGTCCATTATCTCTCTTTTCCGGATGTAGGTCATCTCGTTGCCCCATGGCTTTCAGGTCCTGTCGTGCTTCCAATGTATCTTTTGAGGTTCCATAAACACCCATGAAGCCTAGCACGTTCACGCAAAGATTCTTCGTCAGGTGCATCACATCTATTGCGTTGCGAACCTCTAGGATTTCCCAATAAGGTAGCTCCCAAAATATTGACTTTTTCTTCCACATGGGTGCATGTCCGTTATCATCGTTCGGAACAGGTTGGCTACCAAGTCCCTTTCCAAAGACTACATGTACATCCTTCATCATCTCGAACACACGCTTTCCATTACGGTGTGCAGGTTTTTTACGATGGTCTGGCGTCCCTTTGAAATGCATCCCGCTCTTTCTCAGCTGGTGGTGAGCAGGGAGAAATCGACGATGACCCATATAGACGACCTTCTTACAGTGCTTCAAGTACATGCTATCTGTGTCATCTAAACAGTGGGTGCATGCCCGATATCCCTTATTTGTCTGTCCTGAAAGGTTACTCAATGCAGGCCAATCGTTGATGGTTACGAACAACAGTGCTCGTAGATTAAAGATCTCTTGTCTATCCTCATCCCACACACGTACACCTTCTTCCTTCCAGAGCTGTAAAAGGTCATCAACCAACGGCCTTAGGTACACGTCAATGTCGTTGCCGGGTTGTTTTGGGCCTTGGATAAGCGCCGGCATCATAATGAACTTCCGCTTCATGCACAGCCAAGGAGGAAGGTTGAACATACAAAGGGTCACAGGCCAAGTACTATGACCACTACTCAACTCACCGAATGGATTGAATCCATCAGTGCTTAAACCAAACCTTATGTTCCTTGCTTCACTTTCAAAGTCTGGGAATGTTCTATCAATTGATCTCCACTGTGCCCCATCTGCGGGGTGTCTCAGCATCTCATCTTCCTTACGGTCTTCTTTGTGCCATCGCATCAACTTAGCATTCGCCTTGTTCCTGAACAAGCGCTTCAAGCGTGGTATTATAGGGAAATACCACATCACCTTCGCGGGAACTCTCTTCTTGGGAGACTGCCCCTCGACATCACCAGGATCATCTCGCCTAATCTTATACCGCAGGGCTTCGCAGACGGGACAAGCATCCAATTCCTCGTATTCATCACCACGATAGAGGATACAGTCATTAGGGCATGCGTGTATCTTCTGAACATCCAATCCGAGAGGGCAAATAATCTGTTTAGCTTCATATGTTGTGGACGGTAATTCATTATTCTCGGGGAGAATCTTCTTGACAATTCTCAACATCCCCTGAAATGCCTTATCGGACACACCATTTTTTGCCTTCCATTGCACAAATTCTAGTGTCGTACCTAGTTTTTTATGGCCCTGCTGGCAACCTGGGTACAACAATTTTTGGTGATCATCTATCATGCGCTGCAACTTTGCTGCTTCCTTCTCAGTTTCGCAATCTCTGTATGCATCTCGTATCACCTGACCAAGGTCATCAGTAGGGTCATTTTCTGCAAACTCATCTTCATCAGCCTCGCCCATTGTAGTACCTGCAAAAGCTTGGCCTGCAACCCAGTCCGGAATGGTGTCATCTTCCTCCTCCTCCTCGCCATCTTCCATTACAACCCCTAGTTCACCGTGCTTGGTCCAAACCAAATAGTTAGGCATGAAACCGTATTTAAACAAGTGGCTGTGAATAGTCCCCCAGGAATCCTTTGAATACTCCTTCCTGTTATTGCATTGGAAGCATGGACAACATACGAACCCATTCTCTGCCTTGTTCGCTTTTGCCACTTCGAGAAAATAATGCAAGCCATCAATAAACACCTTGCTCCGTCTGTCTGCATTATACATCCAATGCCGGTCCATCTGCATCGTATTACGCACGAAAATGGATTACACTTGACAATGGATTACGCGTGAAAATCGATTAAAGATCCAAACAACATGGTACAATACAACAACATGAAGATCCAAATACACATATTTAAATTAAAGTCCCAAACACTGCATAAGTTGTTCAACTTGAAGACCGTGATCATCTCGCGAGGATGTCCTCAACTGGGCGGCACCGCACTTCGTCATGAAAGAGGTTAGATGCTACGGAAAAGGGGACACGGTCACGATGTCCGTATCCA
>NC_028458.1:44444306-44450498 GCF_000263155.2 Setaria italica
CGCCCTCGCTCTTGCACAAGAAGCTTCTTCTCCACCAAAGGCCGCCGCCTCCACCTGCCGCCCGGTCCACTGAGGCTGCCTATCCTGGGCAACCTGCATCAGATCATGGGCGCGCTGCCCCATCGGAGCCTCCGCGAGCTGGCGCGTCGCCACGGGCCGGTGATGCAACTGCGGCTGGGCACGGTGCCGACGGTGGTGGTGTCGTCGGCGGAGGCGGCGAGGGAGGTGCTGAAGACACACGACGCCGCGTGCTGCAACCGGCCGGACACACCGGGGGCGCGGCGGTTGTCGTACGGCTACAAGGACGTGGCGTTCACGCCCTACAGCGATTGCTGGCGCGAGATGCGCAAGCTCATTGTTGTCGAGCTCCTCAACGCACGCCGCGTCCAGGCCACCTGGCCAGCCAGGGAAGCCGAGGTGGACAAACTCATCGGTCGCTTAACCAGCGGAGGACGGAGACCAGTGTACCTGGAGGATCACATCTTCACGCTCATGGACGGCATTGTCGGCACGGTGGCACTTGGGAGCATATACGGTTCAGAGCAGTTTGCACACAAGAAGCACTTCCACGATCTGTTCGATGAGGCCATGGCTGTAAAGAGCAGCTTCTCCGCCGAGGACTACTTCCCCAACGTCTTCGGTCGCCTTGTGGACCATCTCACCGGCCTCGTCTCCCGCCGTGAGAAGGTATTTTGGGAGCTCGACGCTTTCTTCGACAAGATTATCGGCAGGCACCTCCACCCGTCCCGCCCCACACCGGACAACGGGCCCGGCTTCATCGACGTCCTTATTGGCCTCACCAAGGAGCACGAGGGCACTTTCAGTTGGTTCACTAAAGACCACATCAAGGGAATGTTATCGGTACGCAACGTCATGAACATATAAAATTTATAGTAGAAAAGAGGATTTATGGAGCTATATATATTATTTCATTTATAACTGTTATGCATACAATCTTTCAGGATACGTTCATAGGTGGAGTTGATACGAACTCGGTCACGGTGGTCTGGGCAATGGCCGAGCTGATTCGAAACCCGGAGGTTCTTAAGAAGGCACAAGACGAGATCAGAGGAGCGGTGGGCAACAAAAAGAGGGTAGAACCGGATGACTTGCCCAAACTCAAGTACCTTAAGATGGTGGTAAAGGAGACGCTACGGCTACACCCGGTGGTACCGCTTCTAGCTCCGAGGGAGACCATGCGGCACATCAAGATCTGTGGATACGACGTGCCTGCCAAGACAAGGATCTTTGTAAATGTTTGGGCAATTGGCAGGGACCCTGCAAGCTGGAGTAACCCCGAGGAATTTGACCCAGATAGATTTGAGGGGAATGGTGTCGACTTCAATGGGGCACATTTTGAGCTTCTGCCGTTCGGCGCCGGACGTCGGATGTGCCCTGGAGTGGCCATGGGGGTGGCGATAGTAGAGTTCGCGCTGGCCAACCTGCTCTACTGCTTTGAGTGGGAGCTCCCAGATGGTACGACGGCGGAGGATGTGAGCATGGAAGAGGCAGGAGGGCTCACCATCAACAAGAAGGTCCCCCTCGTGCTTGTGCCGACCAAGTACAAGTGCCAGAGATCATGAGTCATGACCAGCTTATATTACCAAGACCTCTTATGGATCCATGACACTAGTAATATCTAAATAAGTCCGATCATTTGTGAGATATATATGATGTTGGATCTCCAAAAGGTTGTGGTAATCAATTGCAGCAACCATCTAAAAACAAAACAAAAATGTATAGCCTGCTACTTTACTTGTATATATTTATATACTTTTTCACATCTGAATATGTTGTATCCAAGCCCTCATTTGAAACTGTAGTTCACCATAGTTTTCAGAGTAGTTTGATTCATGACAATCGTACACATACTATCATAATATGCAATTTTTATATTTAAAATAAATAATTTTTAGAGCTATTATCGATCAAAAATAAAAGTGTATGACTTAGGACAAACATAAACATAGCTATGCTCTTACATGGATGGAGCATACCAAAATACCACGCAAACTGCCAAACAAGATTTGACTTAGAAGGGAGTAGTTGATGAGCTCTACTAGCTAATTTTTTTTGCAAATCGCACAATACATGCAGATGCTCACATACACGTACACATACTCATCCCTACGAACACACGCACGCAATCTTACCCCTATGAGCACCTCTAAAAGACTGAGCCGGTAAATCTTCAAGATTGACGAAGTCATCACTGATGCCTCCCTATCGACGGGTCGGCGTCAGTTGCCATCTGCTGGAGCTTGCTACATCATTTTGACAATACAGCATGTAATCTCAGGTAAGGCCGAGTCGCGGGCGCAGGTGCTGCTCGAGCATGACGGTCTTTTTTCTGTTTCTTATATGTGTACAGAAAACGTCAAGGATATGGACCCACCTGTCCGTGTGGTAAATAATAATTAAGCCCCACATGTCAACAAGATTAAATTGGACCAAACCAAAAAAAAGTGGGCAGAAGCGGTCCTCACTTTATAGATTGGTAAGATATATATAGTGAGAGTATACTCCGTGGCCGGCCATAGAATAGTTTATTCTATAGCTACGCTATCTAACCAACCACCCATCACAACTGCTATACAGCAAATCGATTATGGTACGACCATAACTGATTCCTCGGACATCGTGACTCTAAATCACCCTTTCTTTCTAAGCGAACACCTCCCTGAATCATCATTGACAAGTCACAAAGAACCTAGTTTATGTGAAGTAGAAGAATGCATGGATCGGAGCTGGCGGAAATGAGAGGCATCAGGAAAAAAATTAGCACTTTGCATTGACCTCATTCCTGACTCTGCTTAGAATGTCGCGGGGAGACGGTCCAGATGCTAGGCTCGCAGCACTGACTGACCAAAGTTGGTATTACGGATCTAGTAGATAAGCTGAGTCTCAGGATGTTACCATCCGCAGCTGGCGCACTGATCAAGATGGCAGGTGGCAGGAGGGCGGCAGGAGGTCTTTTGCTGCTTCCACATCGACATTTTTCAGTTTCACCGATCTGGCCTGACGTGTGGGCCTGCACACCTAGGCCCAATCCCATTAAAACCAACCCCCGGTTTCACCGCCCACACCCATCAACATTTCTGTATTAGCAAAATATACAAAAAAAAGTGAAAAAGAAATGCCTGATAGATCTTGTCCAACCCAAGCCACTCCGGGAAACAGTAAAGTTGCCGAGTGTTTTCTACGGCCACGACCAACCACTGTACAGTTTCAGATGGAGGCTTTTCAGGTTCTTTCTCTTCCATTCATCGTTCGTTGGTTGTTATACTTTAGCTTATTATTGTAACATTGCAATGAAATATTGTAGGTTCAGGTGAAAGCAGCAAGGAAGCAACAAGAGGAGAGGGCAGCGAGGATGCAGCAGATAGTTCAGCACAGGTTAGAGGTCGAGCGGTAGAGGATGGAGGAAGAAAAATCAGATGAGGATGGACCAGATGTTCTAGTACAAGCAGAATTTTGCTTCGAGCATGGGTCAATCTTTGCCACCACCACCGATGTTGTTCCCTCCACCTCAGCCACCCACAACTACTCCTGTGAGTCACTTGACACATTGTGCTTAAGATTGAATACTTTAATTTTGACAACTACAGATGTTAGCTCAGAATGTCCTATCCTATGTGTAGAATCAATCGGCGGCTTTGAATAATGAAGACCAAGATTTGTCTCAGTGGTCTCCTTGGCCTCCACAGATTTAGACTTTGCATTTGTGACTTGAACTTGGATGAAACTTAGTTGTGACTTGAACTTGAATTTATGGCTTGTTTCATGCTTAATTACTTTGGATTATGTCTGTGATGTTTATGAATAATGCTTGTAATGGTGGTTGTGAATTATGCTTGTGATTGTTTCTTATAAATGCCTGTGATGATGTGTATTGTGAATTGAGAGGGGTCCGTTATACGTGACAAAATGGGTAAAAAGGGGTACTGTCCACTTTGCCGAGTGTTACACTCGGCAAAGAGGGGCTTTGCCGAGTGTTTTGGCTTTAACACTCGAGAAACGTTAATTTTTTTACCGAGTGCCTCAAGGTCGGCACTCGGCAAATTTTAATTTTTTGCCGAGTGTCTGCCGTCTGACACTCGACAAACTTGCCGTTAACCTGGACGCCGTCACCGCCATTATCGCCGAGTGTCTTTTTGGCCTTCGGCAAACCTTTTGCCGAGTGCGCGATGTTTGACACTCGGCAAAGACCTGTTTGCCGACGCAAAATTTGCCGTGTGCTGAATGCTGAGTGTTACACTCGGCAAACTCTTTGCTGAGTGTTTTTAGGCCTTCGCCGAGTGCCCCTGGCACTCGGCATGTTCTCTGTTTCCCGTAGTGAGCCAGTATATGGTATAAACGATACATTTTGAGGAATGTTGGTGAACGTTGTACATTTCAATATATAGTTTCAGGCATAGTAAATAAGATTGTGATTCTTGCTATCATATCATGCATCTTGACCTAGCAGAGTCAAGTTATCGAGATTGATTTGCAATGTATTAGCACGGAATTAAGTTATTAGGTATTAGAAAAGAGGGAGATTGGAAAATTGAACTCAAAACATAATGAAACTATATATTGAATGCATCCATATAATGCCTCACCTACTTAAAATAAATACATAACATTTGTCTTGCAACTGAAACTTAACAATTTGACATGTTTCCCTTCTGACCAATATATACCAAGCCATCACTCTTTCTTCCTAAGCAAACTCCGCATCGAACCAGCAGTCACAAGTCACAAGGAACTTCGGCTCCATGCCTAAGGGTAGGTTTGTTCCAGTTTCTATGAAGTAGAAGATGGCGGAAATGAGAGGCAACAGGAAACAAGTTACCATTCCACTCTGCGCCTAGAATGCCCTGAACAGTCTCTTTGGGCGTGATTGGTTTGCTGTTGAGCCCAGCCTGGTTCGTACCAGAGAGCCAGGCTAAATAGATGTGATGAAGGGGGCTACGAACAGAAATTATTTGGTTGCCCGCATGAGATAAACTCTTAAAATTACATAGTACAGTGATGTTTATTTTGTTTGAGTTTATTTTAATATCTCTTATTTTGAGATCTTTGAAAAATATTAATATTACTTAATATAAGTTAATCATTCGCTTAGCATTATCATTAGTGGGAGATCACTTGCACCCGCCTAGCCAGGCACGCGGAAACGAACTTCGTCTGTGTTTACTGGGAGCCGAGCTTGATGGTACCTTTTGCATGCGCCGGACCAGGCTGAGATGAGTCTGCAGCCAACTAAACTAGCACAGACTGCATCCCAGCAGCCTGGCTCAGCCTTGGCACAGGCAACCAATCAGCCCCTTCGCTCTCTGGGCCGATATACTTGATGTTGGGCTTGAGCTTCCTTCGGCTCCTCTTGGGCTTGAGTTGATTTGCAACAGCTTCTGGTGTAGCGTGGCGGCATCAGGTTGAGATTTTTGTAGTAGTCGTCGTCATCAAAGCAGGTAGCATATATGTTAACAGTTTTGTTGCTTGCATCATGTATACCTTAGAGAAATCGAATAACATGAGTGTTGATGTCGTGGTGTCCTCGATCAGTTCTAGCTTTCATGTCCTTCCGGGAAAGTGTCAGTGTAAAAAGGACATGCATGGACCTTTCATTAACCATTCGCATCCGCTGCCAATGTTTCTGCAAACAAAACCCTCCATTTGTGTTGCGAGCGTAGACATGCTTGTTAACTCGTTTACACTCCAGTTGCGGCATGGTCTCGTGTGCTTGCCGTCCGAATCTGAAGCTCCATTATATTTCCTTTTCTGCAGCAGTAGCACTGGAGCGGGATAGATCTTGTCGAACCGGAGCCACTATATAGTATACACCAATATTTCGAGGAATGTTGGTGCACATTGTATGTTTTAAGTTAAATTTTTTAATATCCCTCTTTTCCAATACCTAATTACAATGTTTCCATGCTAATATACTGCAAATCAATTTAGATGACTCTGCTAGAGCAAGATGCATGATAGCAAGAACCACAATCTTATTTACTATGGACTGCAACTACATGTTGAATGCATCCATGTAAGGCCTCACCTACTAAAAGTAAATGCGTAACAATTATTTCGCAACTGAAAAGGTACTAACAATTTGACATGTTTATTTTCTGACCAATATATACCGAGCCACCCTTTCTCCCTAAGCGAACACCTCATCAAATCATCGCTCAGTATTCACAAAGAACT
>NC_028458.1:44450598-44451430 GCF_000263155.2 Setaria italica
GCGAAGTAGAAGACTATGCATAGATCGGAACTGCTGAAATGAGAAGTATTAGGACATAAGTGATCACTGTTGACCCCTTTCACTCTATGCCTAGAATGAACTGACAGTCATAGGCATTGGGCTTCGTTCGTCTCCTTCTTCTCTTGGGCTTGAGTTGATTTGCATCAGCTTCAGGACGGTTTGTGAAGTGGCAGCATCAGGTTCAGAACATCAAGATGATGTAGTCAAAGCAGGTAGCATACCTTAGAGAAGTCGAGTAATATATATGATTGTTGATGTCGTGACGCTTTCGATCACTTCTAGCTTCCACGTCCTTCTGGAAAAGTATATCAGTGAGAAAGGACATCAACCTCTCATCAACCATTGGTATGGTAGAAAACTCTGCAATAACATGGAGCTTGTAAAAACCACTACGGGAGACAGGGAAATTGCCGAGTGCTAGGGGCACTCGGCGAAGGGCAAAAAATACTCGGCGAACCGTTTGCCGAGTGTTACACTCGGCAAACGGCACACGGCAAATTTTCAGTCGGCAAACACTGAGTTGCCGAGTGTTTTGTGTTGGGCACTCGGCAAAGTCTTTGCCGAGTGCCGAGAAAACACTCGGCAACCAATTTTTGAAAAAAAAACATCCTCCGCCACCACCACCGCCAGCTCCGCCGCCGCCACCACCACCAGCCGCCACCACCACCAGCTCCGCCAGCACCACTACCACAGCACCACCTCCCATGCCGCCGTGCCTTGCCTCCTGCCGTCGACGCTGCCACCGTGCCTTGCACCCGTGCCTCCCAGCGGCCGCCGTGCCTTGCCTCCCCGCCGCCACCACCACCCGCCG
>NC_028458.1:44453676-44459545 GCF_000263155.2 Setaria italica
GGTTGGCGCGCTGAGGGAGGGGGCAGGAAGGTTATACCGGAATTTTTTCTTTGCCGAGTGTCATATATCTAGGCACTCGGCAAAGATTGTTTTTTCATTTTTCCTCATATTATATGATTATATTATGCGGTTGTAGGTCAAATTCACTCAACAATATATATTTGATTGTTCTACTCATATTATTTCATTATTTTATGCTGTTATAGTTTGAATTCAATTTATATCAATTAAAATTCTATAATTGCACTTAATACATTAAAATTATCTAACGGTTCCAAAAAATTACAAAAATTTCACATGAAACAATATATGTTCTGTAGTGCCTATACAAAAAGTTTTGTAGTCAAAACAAAACTCGACCGTCACTCTAACTCGAATTCTTATCGAATCCTTCTCAACCCTACTATTCTTCTGAGATACGTCGGTTTGTAAACATCGTACGTGACGAAATATGTGAAACCTTCTCAATTTTTTTCCACAGCCTCCACGTACGATATCATCACATCATGACAAATCTCATGATTTTCAGACATCGCTTGCTTTTTTTACAATTTAAAAATCATTCGGCCACACGTTCGTGGTCGTGTTTCCTGAACAAAATGTTTGAAATTTCTTTTCATTTCATGGTCATGTCTCAAATTTGGCTAAATAACATGAATATCATTTTTCTACTCATTTTATTCTATAATTTGAATCACTTGCGGTTCAAATTTGACTTATACCAAAATTTTCCTTGAAATGCAATTAATTAAATAAATATAGCAAATAAATCCAAAAATATACCAAATTTTAGCATGGAGTACCACATGTTGTATGTGGGGAGTAGAAAAAATTTCAAGGTGAAAATAGTGTTTTTTTGACACTCGGCAAAGAGGGGGGTTTGCCGAGTGTTTTTTTTTTTGACACTCGGCAAAGCCCCAATTTGCCGAGTGTTTTTTCTTTGCCGAGTGTTTTTAGCTTGGCACTCGGCAAAGAGCTTGTTTGCCGAGTGTTCGAAAAAAAACACTCGGCAAAGAAAAAATACTCGGCAATTTTTAGTGAACTATAGCGCTTCTCGTGTAGTGAAACTTGTTCAACAAAAACCCTCACTGAAACCCGGCCATTTTCCTATCCCCTCCAATACGCGAAAGGCAGCACGCTAAACATTGTGTTACGAGCGTGACATGCTTATTAAGAACCGTGCATGCGTACGTAATGCATTATCCCTCTTTGGTTTCGCGTTCACACCCTCTTTGGTGCGATGGGCTTCATAAGGTGTTTAGCTGTCACATCTTTCCCTGCACAAGTGTCACAGTAAAAACTGAAAATGGACATCGTCCTCTCATTAACCATCACATTAGCTGCCAAAGCTTCTGCAGACAATCTCAGCAATCAGGCAGCTTGTAGAAAACTATAGTGCTTCGCGCCATGTTCCTATCCCCTCTAATGTTTGGATTGTCAGTAGAGGCAAAGGTGTTTTGTACAGTGAAAGGAAAAAACTTTCTTTTTGAAGGAAAAAAAAAGGCTTGAACTATTTGACTATTTAATCTGATATCCTCTTGTTGGTTAGCTTAGTATGACAACTTTGCAGGCTCCAACTAAATCCACTTCGCAGGGATTAACCCATTCTGGATCTTCTTGCTCTCTTTTACGATCTGTTTTCTTAAACAAAAGAAAAGTAGTTCCGGCTCTTTGCATTATTGAATCCAAATGCAAACATTTCATTCGTTCTTGGCAAAAAGTTCCATGGCCACCACCTCTATTGTATAGCATTCCTTCATAGTATCCTAGTCTCTAAACTCTTTCTGGCTCCTTTCGCAGCAATCTCTAGTATCTTAACCAATTTGTGCCCTTAAATTTGCCTGCATAACAAAGGTTATATTTTTATTATTAAAAGTAACATCATTTCTATGTAATATAGGCCTAAAAGAGAGCAGACATCCCAAAGAACATCAGGCAAAGCTTCAATACAAAGTGGACGAAGTTTTTGGGTATTTAGTTGGCTTTCAACATTATTAATATGTTATTGTTCAACTTAATGTGGAATTGTTTAGATACATGTGATACAGAATAATTGATGCGGCTTTCAACTCGAGGAAGTGGCACTCGAGGTGCCAAGGACGTTTGTGCTTGAATATAGGGAATTAATTGAGATCGACTCTAGAAACCGAACAGGCCAGTAGATGTTGATTGGGATGGAACCTCGTTATCTTCCTCAAATGAAACAGTATGTAGATTATATACAACTTGGAGTTAGATGTCCATTCATTGATGGACTGTTGAAACCAAAACAGCACAAACAGAGCATAATTATGCGTACTAGATTCATATCTAATAAAAACATTGCTCATTTGAATAAAAATAGTATTAGCAAAATATAAAAAAAAGTAAAACAAAATGTGTGGTTGATGTTAAACCGAAGGCTACGCATTTTGAGGAATATTAGTGATGACCATCTTTTGTTTTAAGTTCCTCTTTTCTAATACCTAATTACCATTTTCTATTCTAATGTAGATAAATTCTAATTATAGAGCAAGATGTACGACAGAAAGAATCACAATCTTATTCAAGTATGGACCGAAACTATTGAATGCATCCATATAATGCCTCACCTACTGAAAATAAAATTTGTAACAATTGTTTGCAGTAACTATATGATTCTTTTCTGACCAATATATACCAAGCCGCGCCACCCTTTCTTCCAAAGCAAACACCATAGAAAATCATCACTCACAAAGAACTTTGGCTCAGGGTTGAAAGTAGCTACCAATGTCTAGGTAGGTCTGCTCGAGTTTTCGTGAAATAGAAGAACGCAAGGAACGGATGGAAATGGGTAGCGTCAGAAAACAAATTAGCACTGTCGACGGTTGCCCCGGCTCTACGTAGAATGTCCTGAAGAAACAGTCGAAACCATCTATCATGATGAACTCGGACAGAGATGCTCAGACTCACTTCGCCTTCTTCATCGGCTTCTTCCTATTCAAGCCATCTATCATGTATAAAGATAGATAGGCTGTTGGTTGTTGGGCTTCAAGACCTACAAATGTTTGAGCCAAGAGACAAGGCCGACGCCCCATTTCAAAACTGAGATGGCCAGACTAGTACAACCGAGGCTTGCCCGTTAGAGCTTGTTACCTATCTACGATTTCCTGCTCCTTCTAGTTGGCTCTACATCTAATTCCCCTAAAATTGTATCCCAATCTGTGATCTGTACTGAAGTTATCCATAACCATTATTGGTGATTTAGCTTGGCCGTCTAGGACACTTGCACCAGGAGCATTTCCTCTAGCGTACTGCATGCACGTCATGACATAGTCACTGACATATGGGCCTGCGCACCACCCCAGTCCCATTACACAAGCCCCGCGGTTTCACCACCCATCAACATTGCTATACGTGTAAAATATACAACAAAAGTAAAAAAAGAAATTCCTCGTAGATTTAATCAACCGATGCCACTACATAGTGTACACCACGCATTTTGAGGATTGTTGGTGAACGCTGTATGTTTTAAGCTCAATTTAGCAATATCCCTCTTTTCTAATATCTAATTACTTTTTTTCCATGCTAATATATTGCAAATCAATTTTGATAGCTTGACTCTGATAGGGCAAGATGCATGATAGCAAAAATCACAATCTCATTTACCATGGACAGAAACTACATATTGAATGCATACATATAATGCCTGAACTCACCTACTGAAAAGTAATACGTGACAATTGTCTTAACTGAAAAGTAATAGATTGACATGCATGATTTCTTTTGCCCAATATATAGATACCAAGCCACCCTTTCTTTCTAAGCGAACACCACACTAAATCATCGCTGACAAGTCACAAAGAACTTAGTTTCTGTGAAGTAGAAGACTGCATAGATCGGAGCTGGCGGAAATGAGAGGCATCAGGAAACAAATTAGCACTTTTAGCTCCTGCCAGGTTCGAAGCACGGACTAACTAAGGTTGGTATTACGGATCTACTCCCTCCGTTCCAAATTGTATGTCATTTTGACTTTTCTATATTCATAGATATTATTGTTATGCACCTAGACATACTCTCACTACCGGAAACAGTAGATATGCCGAGTGTTAAATCTTTGCTGAGTGGTTTTTGTTGGGCACTCGGCAAACGCGCCGTTTGCCGAGTGTCTCTGCCTATACACTCGGCATACATAATACACTCGGCAAACATCCTAGTTGCTGAGTGTCACAGAGAAAACACTCGGCAAACATCCAGGCGACACTCGGCAAAAATTTGACACTCGGTAACTCACCAGCACGTGGCTAGCACATGCGCCCTCCGTCAGGGTAGCGTGCCGGCCATTTGAACTTTGCCGAGTGTCCGTTATCGACATTCGGCAAACTGATAGGTTGCCGAGTGTTTCCCCTCGACACTCGGCAAAAGTACTATTTTGCTGAGTGTTTTTGGAGGCACTAGGCAAAGACAAAACCTTTTTTTTCACCTCTGCCCTCTACACTTTTTCTACTCCCCACATACAACATTTGGTACTACATGTTAAAAGTTGGTCTATTTCTTGGTCTGTTTCCTATTTTTAATGAATTAATTTCATTTAGAGGAATTTATTGATTTAAGTCAATTTTTAATTGCAAGTGATTGAAATAATGGAATAAAATCAGTGGAAAAATCATATTCATGTCATTGAATCCGGATTGAGGTCTCATCCAGGAAATGAAAAGAAATTTCGAACATTTTGTTCAGAAAACACGACCACAAACGTGTGGCCGAATGGTTTTTAAATTCTAAAAAAAGCAAACGAAGTCTGAAAATCACAAGATTTGTCGAGATGTCGTGGTATCATAAGTAGATGCTGTGGTAAAAAACTCAGAAGGTTTCGCACAATTTCTGATGTATGATGCTTACAAACCGAAACATCTCCGGAGAAGATTCATAGAAGTTAGAAGGGTCTAGTAAGATTTGGAGTCCAAGTGACACTTGAATTGGGGTTTGACTTCAAAAATTTTTGTATAGGCAACAGACAACATAGATTGGTTCATGTCAAATTTTGGGAATTTTTCGGATCCATTTGATAATTTTTATTTATTAACTGCAGTTATAGATTTTTAATAGATATAAATTCAATTTGAGCTATAACTGCATGAAATAATGGAATAATATCAGTAGAAAAATCATATAACCATTGTTGAGTGAATTTGACATGGTTTTTCCTAAGTATATTAGAAAAAGGTCAGTAAAACATGTTATTGAAGAAGTGTACATAAAATATAAGTATACTTTGCCGAGTGTCTAGTGAAAACACTCGGTAAAGGTAATGTTTTGCCGAGTGTCTAGTGAAAACACTCGGCAAAGTAGGTACACGGGCCAGCTGGCAGGCGTGTGTTCTGATTGAATTTTTTTTAAAAAAAAGTTAAAACTTAACTTTGCCGAGTGCTCCCAATCTAGCACTCGGCAAACCTTCTGACTTTACCGAGTGCCAGATCACGGGCCCTCGGCAAACCACCTGGCAGGCGCGTGTTTCGATTGAAAATTTTTAAAAAAAATTAAAACTTCACTTTGCCGAGTGCCCGATATCTGGCACTCGGAAAACCTTCTGACTTTGCCAAGAGCTAGATTGCGGGCACTCGGCAAACCACATGACCTAAGTCCCACGGCCTTCTAACTCGAACACTCAGGCGTCGAAACAAATTTCTGCTGCCACCGATGCCCTCCACCGCTGCCGCTCGGCGCCCTACCCGCCGGCACCCCCGCCCGCCGCCCTCTTCCTCCAGCGGCCCGCCATGCCCGCCGCCCCCAGCGCCCCGCGCCCTGCCCGTCGCCCCTGCCCCGCCGCACCGCACCCTGACTGGTAGGATCTCACTTTCAGGGCATTAATGCTTACTGAGTAGGTTGGACAGATTATTGACATTTCCGC
>NC_028458.1:44459645-44513332 GCF_000263155.2 Setaria italica
GGGCCCTTGCCCGTCGCCCTTGCACCGCGCCCCACACCCTTGCCCGCCGGTCGGCCCCCGGCCCGGGCCGGCCCGCCACCGGTTGCCCCTGGCCCCGCCGGCCGCCCCTGCCCCGGGCCCTGGGCGGCCCTGGCGGCCCTGCCACCGGCGCCCCCCGGCCCGGACGGCCCCGCCACCGGCGCCCTCGGGGCCTGGCCGCCCCCGCTAGGGCAGCCTCCGTCACTGAACAAGCCGCCAAGAAGCTCATCAAGGACATGCACTACGAGGCACAGGTTTAGGCCATCATCGACTTCAATGCTGAATTCAGAAGGATGAAGGTCAAAAAAGAAGAGGCAAGGACAATGAACCTGACCAAGGAAGAATTCATGGCGGTACATACAGAAAGTTAATATTTACTATTTCTGAGATTAATTACGCTTAATTTCTTTTGTTATATGTCACACACTTGATGATGTAGGTGCCTTCATGGTGGTGCTGAGCCTATACCCAGTGCTGGGAATAAATGGTGGAGGTGTGGTTGCAGCCCGGGTGGTTGGAGAACCACCTTGCTTGTCGGGAGCGGTGTCTGCAGATGCCATATGCATCACACCATCAAGGCAGCTTGAGCCTAGCTTGATGAATACAAGGAAAAATGGGTACGTGAATTCATTTCTTTATTCTCACACTCAATACTGCATACTTTCTAATCCTTTTGCATTTTTGCCGCAGACGTCATCACATGATGGCCAGGAGTGCTCCCGGTTCAAGGCATGGGTTATGTCCAAAAAGGATAAGGCGACGGCCAACATCGACTTCAACCCGGAGGACCCGCCCGAGGCGTACAGCCATCCAAGCATCCACAGCCGCGTCACCGAGTACACATCAATGGCAAGGGAGGTTCATGGGCTAGAGTTCGATCCGAGCTCTCAGGATATTGATGCAGAAATTGTGATGAGGGTGCCATGGCCGGTATTGGATTGGAGATAGCGTGATCGACACTGCAATTACTCCCAGTCTCTCCCAGATCAGAGCAAGGAGCACGGACTCTAGCCCCGCGATACGGGCACGGCTGACCACTGCACAGTTACAGATGCAGGCTCTGCAGGTTATTTCTATTTGTTTCATCTTTCATTGATTTTTACGTACCTTTTGCTTTGCAATAAGACATTGGGATGAAATATTGTAGGCCTAGGTGGAAGTAGAACGGAAGCAACGAGAGGACCTAGAGGCGAGGATCGAGGCGGATCAGCAGATAGAAAGGCAGAGGACGGAATCGATGTTCCATTACATGCAAAGTGTTTTTCAAGAGTTTAGGTCAAACTCCACCACCTATGCCACCGAACCTATTCCCTCCACCTCCATCTCCTGCAGCTACTCCTGTGAGTCACTCTCAACCTTACAATCAATCTAGAATTAAACTAGAAACTACAGGCACTAGAAACTTACACTAGAAAAGTGACTAATGCAATCTCTTTAACTTTGTGCAGAATCAATCGGCGGCATCCAATTCAGAATCATCTTGGGAGCAGTGGCCACCTACACATCCTCCTCAGTGACTTGTTTGAACGGCTATTGTGTTAAGAAAACTTGTTAATTACTTATTTAGACTAGAACCTATATGTACTTCTGAATGTTATTTGTGTGCTTGTGATGCTTGTGATGCAATCTATATGCCTGTGATGCAATTTATATGCCTGTGATGCTTCTATGGTTGGTTTTTTAGAGGGGTCCTTGATATGTAACGAATCTGTTTTACAGGAGGAGGAAGGACACTTTGCCGAGTGTTAACACTCGGCAAAGAGGCTAATTTCTGTTAATCTGTGACTACTTTGCCGAGTGTATCGACACAACACTCGGCAAAGGCGCCATAAAAAAGCTCGCGGAAGCGTCTTCTTTGCCGAGTGGCACGAAACTGACACTCGGCAAACACTAAAAGTTCACCGAGTGTCATGAGTATGACACTCAGCAAAATTTGAATCTTCGCCGAGTGTTTGTGAAACGGCACTCGGTAACGTTTAGACTCGTCACTGTCAAGCATGCACCCGAGGCCCACGAGTAGACCTTGAACAGCCCACTAAGGGACGTACTCGGACATGATCAAGACAAGGGGATAGGTGTATCCCACCTGAACTAGTTAAGTATGTATATGGAAACTACTCGGACCATACCGAGTAGAACTCTGTAATTGTACTCGACTAGGACTCGGACTTGTAACCCTGCCCTCCCGTGTATATAAGGGCGGGCAGGGACCCCCCTCAAATAGAACAACTCCAAGTGCATCTAAGGTCAATACAAACAAACACACAGGACGTAGGGTATTACGCGATCTAGCGGCCCGAACCTGTCTAAATAGGCGGGTTGCCAGTCTAAAACACCGACAGCTGGCGCGCCAGGTAGGGGAGCTCCTCGAGGTTCTCAGCGCAACCTGAATGGCAACAGTCGTCATCAAGCCTGTTTTCATCATCGAAGCAGGCGCAATGTTCATTTTTGGATCCTGGCTCTGTGTCGCTGACGGTGCCGGATCGTTTCGATGCCAGATCATCAACATCCAGGAGAAAAAATCAGAAGACCCAATCAGGAAAAATCAAAATTTCAAAATCAACAACCTCGAGTTCGACTACGCGTCAGACTCAACTTCAGTTCGGACTAGTCGGTCCCAGCCACTCCCCAAGTCAACTTCGACTCTAAAACAGTTTCCACACGGACTTCGCGACGCAGTCGAAGTCTACCAAAGTTTCCTCACTCGAACTCGGGATGATGACGACGACGACTCCAACTCGGTCTATCTCCCAAAGATCCCACTGACAGGACCAGCCTAGGGACTGGTAATAACTACAGCATAGCAAGGCAGATTCGTACACTGGCCAAGACTGAGACCATCTCTCTTTGACCGCGACTACGAATCGCGCCTTGTCGCTCACATAGACAACCTCCCATACCAGGAAGGCGTCCCACTCACTTGAAGTTGTGAGGAAAGTTCCACAGAAATTGCAACATCAAGCTCCAAAAGCTACTACCTAGACAGAGAAGTCTTTGTTGTTACCAAAAATAACAACCCGAGTACTAGCCAGAATAGAACACCTAGGTGATTGGCATAACTCGACAACGTCTCAGAAGATGAGTCAACAGCCAACGCCCCACAAGATGAAACTTCTGATCAAAGGAACCAACGAAGGATACGCAATGCTACTCGGGTTGAGCGACGTCAGACCTTGGCTACAAACATTCCCATCACAAACCTCGAAAGAGCATTTGATGCAGTACAAGCTCAAGAACATACCACTCCACTTGCAGCAATTGCCTCTATCAATCTTTTAACAACGTTAATACCTCAAGACAGAGACAATGAAGCCATGGCTCAGCTCGCACAACGAGGCAACGGACTAATCGCACAACTCGCAGAACAAGCTTACAGGCTACTCGACAAAGAGTCACCGATCCCATCTATTCCCCTCATCGCGGGTCATCAAGAGGGCAGTAGAGGTACCGCGGCTAACAACAACGACGTACAAAGAAATGACAATGAAGTTGTAAACCAACCTCGGCAACACAGCCAAGGTCCGAGTAAGCACAATGCCCCAATACGCCAGAAGGACGTTGGAGAAGTCAGCTGCACTAACTCCGTAAAAACTCCTCGCCCTACTCGGAAAAATCATGAAGTGTCAAATTTCAGTGATCTACGAGAAATAATAAACGGTCGACACGAGCGAGAAGTCGACAACTACAACCACTTTCCTGCTTTCACAAATTGGGTAATGAGCACAAGACTACCCAAGAAGTTCAAACCAACAGGAATCACCAAGTATGATGGTAAGCAAGACCTCATTCAATGGCTATGATGCTATTCGCTAGCAGTCCAAGCAGCCGGGGGCAATAACGACACCAAAGTTATCCACTTTCCCATATGCATGGAACCCGCACCGCTTACATGGCTCGAGTCACTCAAACCCAAATCAATCGACTCTTGGGAAGATCTGACAAAAGCTTTCACTAACAATTATGCCGGCTCCATGGCTAGACCGGGCAACAACATCGACTTGAGTCAAATTAAGCAAAAAGAAGGTGAAACACTACACGACTACTTGCGATGATTCTTCGAAAAGAAGGCTACTATAGTTGACATCTCAGAAACAGACGTCATCGAGTGCTTCTAGAATGGACTCTACGATCGACAAACATACCAAGACTTCGGTAAACGACGACCAACTAATGTAAAAGACGTCAAAGTCATGGTACAACAGAGGGCAGATGAAGAGGACAAAGATCGAGAACGGTTTGTCTCTCATCGCAACCGTGGACGCGACAACAATAACAATGACCAGGATCGAACTCGACACAACGATACTCGAAACAACTTTTCGAGTAATCAGAATCGCAAAAGGAAGCCCGACAACACCGTTGCTGCCATGACTAACTCCGAGAAAAAGGGATCCCGCAAAAACGACGAAGGGCCAACCTTCACCGAGATACTCAAAAGCAGTGCCCATGGCACCCGACTAGCAAACACTCGGCAATAGACTGCTACAACATGCATCGAGTAATGCAAGACTTACCCGCACCACCACCCCCTGAAGAATACAGCAAGAAAAAAGACAAGGGCAAGAACAAAGTCCACAACGATGAAGAAGAAGAAGGCGACTTCCAAACCGCCTCCAAGACAGTCAACGTCATCTTTGGCAGAATCCCAGGCACCGCATCCAAGCGAGCCAGCAAACTCGTACTCAGGGAAATCATGGCCATCAAGCCAACAGATCCAACACTGCTAAAATGGTCAGAAGTACCCATATCCTTCATCAGAAAAGACCAATGGACGAAATTTTCAGAGCCAGGCCGATTCCCTCTAGTACTCGATCCCATCGTGGCAGGATCAAAGCTGACAAAGGTACTCATCAATGGTGGAAGTGAACTCAACGTCATTTTTGCCAAAACACTAAGAAAGATGTGCCTCGACATCACGGAAATGCTCACTCCAATAGATTCACCCTTCTACGGCATCGTACCAGGAAACGCAGCTATACCGCTAGGACAAGTCGTCCTCCCAGTAACCTTTGGAACTAAGGAACACTACTGCACCGAGTATATCAGATTTGAAGTCACCGACTCGAGACATCTTACCACGCCATACTCGGAAAGCCAGCAAGCTAAGTTCATGGCCATACCACACTACGTTTACTTGGTACTCAAGATGCGAGGGCCCAAGGGAGAACTAACGCTACGAGGAGATCTACGACGATCTTACGAGTGCGACACCGAAGCCATGAAGATTGCCGCAACCTCTCAAGCGCCTAGTCCCATGCAACAAGTCTTCACAGCTTCAAACATGCCCGGAACTTCACTCAACCGAACTCGAGATCCCAGAAAATAAGTCGGGATCCACAAAAGTAAAGCCCGCAAGCCAGAAAGACTTCAAAACAGTCGATCTCCAAACAGGCGACTCTTCCAAGACAGCCCTGATCGGAACAGGGCCAAATCCTAAATAGGAAACTGCGCTTATTAGTTTCCTTCAGGCTATCCACGATATCTTCGCTTGGAAACCAGCTGACATGCCCGGTGTGCCCAAGGAGCTTATTGAGCACTCTCTAAATGTTGATCCCAAAACTACCCCAAAAATAGCAGCGACTCCGCAGGTTCTCCCAAGACAGACGAGAAGCAATCAAAAAAGAGCTAGCCAAGCTACTCGCAGCAGGGTTCATCAAAGAAGTCTTTCACCCTAACTGGCTCGCCAATCCAGTACTTGTTCGCAAGAAAAACAACGAGTGGAGAATGTGCGTCGACTACACCGACCTCAACAAACACTATCCAAAAGACCCTTTCGGATTACCCAGGATCGACCAAGTGGTCGACTCCACTGCTAGGTGCGTTTTACTATGCTTTCTCGACTATTACTCAGGCTATCATCAGATAAGCCTCAAAGAAGAAGATCAAGCTAAAACATCCTTCATCACACCATTTGGGGATTTTTGCTACAAGACAATGTCATTTGGACTAAAAAACGCAGGGGCAACTTATCAACGAGCTATATAGATGTGCTTTGAAAAGTAGCTACATCGCAATGTTGAAGCTTACGTGGATGACGTAGTTGTCAAAACACGAAACCAGGAGGAACTCATCGCCGATTTGGAGGAAACTTTCTCAAGTCTACGAGCTTTCCGATGGAAACTCAATCCTACCAAGTGCGTTTTTGGAGTACCTTCCGGCAAACTACTCGGGTTCATCATTAGCCATCATGGCATTGAGGCCAACCCGGAGAAAATATCTGCCATCACAAACATGCACGCACCAGCTAGCATCAAGGATGTCCAAAAACTCACAGGCTGCATGGTAGCTCTCAATCGGTTTATCTCGAGACTTGGAGAACGGGGACTACCCTTCTTCAAGCTTCTCAAACGACAGGACAAGTTCAAATGCACACAAGAGGCAGACAAGGCATTAACACAACTCAAAGACTTTCTGTCAAAGCCTCCAATCCTCACTGCTCCATCTCCAAACGAGGACTTGCTCCTATACATAGCAGCTACTACTCACGTCGTCAGCATGGCAATAATAGTCGAACGGTCTGAGCCAGGCCACGTTTACAAAGTCCAAAGACCTGTGTACTTCGTCACTGAAGTACTCTCGCACTCCAAAACTCGGTACTCATCGATACAAAAACTCCTATATGCAATTTTGCTCACCTCACGAAAGCTGCGCCATTACTTCCAAGAACACAGCATCACAATCATCTCTGACTTCCCGCTCGGTGAAATTCTCCACAACAGAGACGCCACGGGTAGAATCTCCAAATGGGCAGTTGAACTCGGAGCTCTAACCTTGGACTTTAAACCAAGGACAACCATCAAATCCCAGGCTTTGGTCGACTTTGTGGCCGAATGAACTGAAAACCAAGTACCAACACCAGTTGAGCGGCCAGAGCACTGGGTCATGTATTTTGACAGATCCCTCAAACTTGAAGGAGCCGGCGCAGGCGTACTTCTCATCTTCCCAAAGGGAGACCAACTCAAGTACATACTACAAATCTTCTAGGAAGCCTCAAATAATGAAGCCGAGTACGAAGCACTGCTACACGACCTTCGCCTCACAATTTCCCTCGGCATCAAACGACTACTGGTATATGGCGACTCTCTAGTCATCATAAACCAAGTCAATGACGAGTGGGACCGAAACAAGGACAACATGGCCGCTTACTGCAAAGAAGTCCGCAAATTGGAAAGCAAGTTCTCAGGCTTGGAATTTCACCATATCGTCCGAGACAACAACATAGCCGCCGACGTACTATCAAAAATGGGCTCAACTCGTGCAGAAGTTCCAGTAGAAATTTTTGTCCATGAACTCCACAAGCCGTCCATACCAGAACTAGTGACACCACCGGTAGTCCAGACTACGGACGTCACTTGAGAAATCATGATGATAGAAGTCGATTGGAGGACACCCTTCATCAACTACATCAAGGACCACAAGTTACCTTCTAACAAAAATCAAGCTGAGCAAATCTCTCGACGTGGCAAAAACTATGTTCTAGTCAGAGATAATCTCTACAGAAAAAGTGCATCATCAGGGGTACTCATGAAGTGTGTTACCCGCGAAGATGGCCAAGAAACCCTAGAAGAAATTCACAAAGGGATCTGTGGCAACCATGCATCCTCACGAACAATAGTCGGTAAGGCTTTTAGAGCAGGCTCTTACTGGTCAATGGCTTTGGCCGACGCTAAACAGTTAGTTCGGAAGTGCAAAGGCTGTCAATTCTTCACTAAACAGCAACATGTCCCTGCCTACAAGCTATTCACAATACCTCCAACATGGCCGTTTGCCTGCTGGGGGCTCGACATGATAGGGCCATTGCCAACTGCGCCAGGAGGATTCAACTGAGTACTTGTGGCAATCGACAAATTCACCAAGTGGATCGAGGTCAAACCAGTCACTTGCCCCAAGGCAGACCGAGTCCTCAATTTCTTGGATGAAATTGTACACTGTTACGGCTTTCCAAATAGAATCATCACAGACCTAGGGTCGAACTTCAACAATCATGACTTCTATGAGTACTGCGAAAATAGCGAAATTGACGTCCGCTACGTCTCGATTGCTCACCCACGAGCCAATGGACAAGTTGAGCGTGCCAATGGCATGATACTCGAAGCTCTCAAGAAATGACTACATGACATCGGCAATACAAAGGGCGGCAAATGGCTCAAGGAATTACCCAATGCTCTGTGGGGACTACGAACCCAACCATGCAAGACTACTGGGCTCTCTCCCTATTTTCTAGTATATGGCTCAAAAGCTATATTACCTGCAGACGTCATGTGGCAATCTCCTTCAGTCGAGCAATACGATGAAGAAATGGCAGAAGAAACAAGGCACACTGATCTGGATAGTCTAGAAGAAGCAAGATGCGCAGCACTAGTCCAATCAGCCAGATACCTTGATGGGTTAAGGCGATACCACGACCGCAATGTAAAAGAACGATCTTTTAACTTAGGTGACATGGTCCTCAAATGAATCCAAGACACGTCAGGGTTGCATAAACTCAATTCACCATGGGAAGGTCCTTACATTGTATCCAAGGTCACAGGACCCGGATCTTACAGATTACAAGAACTTTCAGGAGAACAAGTACCAAACTCTTGGAATATAGAGCATCTCTGTCACTACTACCCATAGTAGATAAAAAGAACTCGAGTTATCACTTCAAGCAGAAACTCATTTCAACTACTCGAGCCAACAGCTCGACTACCGACTACAAGATATGCTACTCTTGGTACAAGACTACCAAACTCAACATTACAAAACTGGTACAAAGCCTCAAGGGCAGAGTAGTTTTTTACTCAAATCCAAAAATACATACGAGTAAATGTACTCGAAGTACAATACAAAAGGACTACAAGAAATTGCCTACTGGCGGGCTGCATTTAAGCCTTAGGCTTTTACAATATCACAAGGCCACTCAGGTCTGCTGACTACAACGGGAGGGTCTTGCGTGCAAGTAAGCTGCGCAAAACGCAGCCATATCCAGGTCCTCTACCCAAGGCAACGCCAAGTCCTCCTTCACCGCCGCTACCTTGACAGCGGCAATGATGAATCCCGTGTGCCATGCAAAGAAGGAAACAAGGCTGCTCTTTCGCTAGCCTTGTCAAGCCAACCCACTCTACGGCCACAATTCCACCTCTAAGTGAGCGGGATAAAGACCGCGGCACTCATCTGTTGGGATACAAGGTAGGCTACACTAGCGTAATTCAAAAATTCTACCACGTATAACCAGGAAGAACTGCCGTATAAGGATCACGGGATTACCCCTCGACGCACTACTGGTGCGGAAGATGTAGATATGCGTCGATGCAGTGAAGACGATCACGTAGTCGTACGTAGTCGATCAACATAGTCGTACGTAGCCGATCACGTCCAGCAGCTCCTCAGCAGCTCGTCCACGTGCAGCAAGATCGCCTCCGGTGCCGCGGCTTGTCATCGGCTCGTCGTGGCTCGTCGGCGGCTCGTCCAAGTGCTGTAGGCGCAACACCTCCAAGGTATCCACACGTGCAGGGAGGAAGCGTCGCAAGCCGGACTGCTAGATCCGCGAGTTGCAACAGGCGAGGGCGTGGGAGGCGCGGCAGGTGTGTTTCGCCAAAAGGTGTGAACCCTAGGGCGCCCCCACCCCTCTATTTATAGAGGTTCCTGACGGGCCTCTGGATCCGAGGCCCATTAGTACTTCTAAACCTAGTCCAACTCGGATCTGATCCGAATTGGGCTTCCAGCCCCTTAAGTGTGTGACCCTATGGGTTCAGACATGTATAGACATAGCCCGAGTACTCCTACTCGGCCCAATAGTCGGTAGCGGCCTCTAGCAAGACGTGCCAACTCCTATACGCACACGAAGATCATATCAGACGAACCATCACAACATAATATACATGCTATTCCCTTTGCCTCACGATATTTGGTCTAGCTTCAAGCCGACCGCTCTTTCTCGATCTTGTGATTCGGAATCCCTTTGTAGGTTAACTCTTAACCGTACGTAGCATGGCCATGCATTTTCGGATCCGATCACTCGAGGGGCCCAGAGATATCACTCTCAATCAGAGAGGGGCAAATCCCATCTTGATTGACCATGTCTTATAGCATGCTTCTTGACAAACCCGAAAGCTACCTTTATAACTACCATGTTACGGCGTAGCGTTTGATAGCCCCTAAGTAGGTCGATCCACATCTAGAATACATGCGACAATCTCAGGTCTAAGGACAAAGCGTATATGTTGTTTAAAGAGAGAACTACTTCTCGTGTTGGGTCAGTCCTAGCACATGTCTCCACATGTGTCCACATTATTAGTTCAACATCTCCATGTCCATGACTTGTGAAACATAGTCATCAACTAATACATGTGCTAGTCTAATATTCATGGGTGTCCTCGCATGAACTCCGACTAGGGACAACTTTAGAATAACCATACAAGTAAAGAGTTTCACATACAATTCACATAATTGCAAATCAATTCAAGTAGCCTTTAATGGATATTCAATAAACACAATATACAAATCATGGATACAAATGGAATATCATCATCTCTATGATTGCCTCTAGGGCATACCTCCAACAGTCTCCCACTTGCACTAGAGTCAATCTAGAAGGTACCTAATACCCATAGCTCTTACATGCGCATCATGCTTAGCCTGCGGGAGTGGTTTTGTCAACGGATCAGAAATGTTCAGATCCGTGTGTATTTTGCATATCTTGATCTCACCCCGGTTAACGAAGTCTCGAATGAGATGAAATCGCCGCATTACGTGTTTGTTCTTCTGGTGGTTCCTTGGCTCCTTTGCTTGCGCAATTGCCCCATTATTATCACAGTAGAGATTCAATGGGCTGGACGCATTCGGGAACACACCAAGCTCAATGAGGAAATTCCTTATCCAAACACCTTCCTTCGCGGCTTCCGAAGCCGCGATGTACTCAGCTTCTGTCGTAGAATCGACCACCGTCTCCTGCTTGGAACTCTTCCAACTAACAGCACCACCATTCAGTGTGAACACAAATCCTGATTGTGACTTTGAATCATCTCTGTCGGTTTGGAAACTAGCATCGGTGTAACCTGTTACAACGAGCTCCTCCTCACCTCCATAGACGAGGAACATATCTTTAGTCCTTCTCAAGTACTTAAGAATGTTTTTCACCGCTGTCCAGTGACTCTCACTTGGATCAGATTGGTGTCTGCTTGTCATACTTAGCGCATATGAAACATCTGGGCGAGTACTTATCATTGCATACATGATAGATCCAATAGCCGAGGCATATGGCACTCTACTCATGCGATCCCGCTCATCAGCAGTCGAAGGACACTGAGTCTTGCTGAGATGTATGCCATGTGACATAGGCACGAACCCTTTCTTTGCCTCTTCCATGCTGAACCGCTTCAACACTTTGTCAATGTAAGTATCTTGGCTTAAACCTATAAGCCTTCTCGATCTATCTCTATAGATCTTAATGCCCAGAATATATGCCGCTTCCCCTAAGTCCTTCATCGAAAAACTATTTTTCAGTGAAGTCTTTACGGACTCAAGCATAGGAATGTTATTTCCAATCAGTAATATGTCATCCACATATAAGATTAGAAATACTACAGAGCTCCCACTAACCTTCTTGTAAACACAAGACTCTTCTTCGTTCTTGGTGAAGTCAAACCCTTTGACCACTTCATCCAAACGAATGTTCCAACTCCTAGATGCTTGCTTCAATCCATAAATGGATCTCTGAAGCTTGCATACCTTTCCAGCATTTTTCGGATCGACAAAACCCTCGGGCTGTATCATATACACGTCCTCAGCTAGGTTTCCATTCAGGAAAGCTGTCTTGACATCCATCTGCCATATCTCATAATCAAAATATGCAGCTATAGCTAGAATAATCCGAATGGACTTAAGCATCACTACGGGCGAGAAGGTCTCATCGTAGTCAACTCCTTGAACTTGTCGAAAACCTTTTGCGACAAGTCGTGCTTTACAGATGTGAACATTTCCATCCATGTCCTTTTTCTTCTTATAGATCCACTTGCACTCTATGGCTTTAACACCATCAGGCGGGTCAACCAAGTTCCAAACTTGATTGTCTCCCATGGACTCTATTTCGGATTGCATGGCACTCTGCCATTTTTCGGAGTCTGGGTCCATCATTGCTTCTGCATATGTCGCAGGCTCATCATTGTCCAACAATAATATTTCCCGCATTTCGCGGAGCCTTGCCGACCTTCGTGGTTGAGGCGGTGCTTCTCTTGACATGGGTATCTCAACTTGTTCTGCTACATTAGCATCACTCATTGATTCTTGCCCGATCGGCTCATCTTGAACTTCTTCAAGATGCACTGTCTTTCCACTCTTTTCTCCTTTGAGAAACTCTTTCTCTAGGAAAACCCCGTTACGAGCGACAAACACTTTGCCTTCTGATCGGTTGTAGAAATAATATCCCAAAGTTTCCTTTGGATATCCCACGAAAATGCACTTATCCGACTTGGGTGTGATCTTGTCCGACTGAAGTCGCTTGACGAAGACTTCACATCCCCAAATCTTTAGAAAAGACAAACTAGGAACGTTTCCAGTCCATATCTCATATGGTGTCTTAACTACGGATTTAGATGGTACCCTATTAAGTGTGAAAGCTGCTGTTTCTAGAGCGTATCCCCAAAATGACAATGGTAGGTCTGACTGGCTCATCATTGATCGAACCATGTCTACCAAAGTTCGATTACGTCGCTCGGACACACCGTTTCTCTGAGGTGTTCCAGGCGGCGTAAGTTGTGGAACAATTCCGCAACTCTTTAGATGATTGCTAAACTCGTGGCTCAAATACTCACCTCCACGATCAGATCGTAAGGCCTTAATTTTCTTGCCACGCTGATTTTCAACTTCATTCTGAAATTCCTTGAACTTTTCAAAGGTTTCAGATTTGTGCCTCATCAAGTAGACATAGCCATATCTACTAAAATCATCAGTGAAAGTTATGAAGTATTGGAATCCTCCTCTAGCCGTCGTGCTCATTGGTCCGCATACATCACTATGTACGAGTTCCAATAAGTCTACTGCTCTCTCAGGAAATCCTGTGAAAGGCATCTTGGTCATCTTGCCTAGCAAGCAAGCCTCACATGTCTCGTATGATTCAAAATCAAACGAAGTTAGAAGTCCATCAGAATGGAGCTTCTTCATGCGCTTTTCACTTATATGACCCAAACGACAATGCCACAAGTAGGTAGGACTCAAATCATTAGGCCGAGGCCTTTTAGCACTTACATTACAGATAGGTGAACCATCAAGATTTAAAACAAATAATCCATTCACAATGGGTGCAAAAGCCATAAACATATTATTCTTAGAGATCACACAACCATTGTTTTCACTCGCAAATGAATAACCATCCTTCATCAAGCATGAAGGAGACAAAATGTTTCGACTTAAACTAGGAACAAAATAACAATTATTCAACTCCATAATAAATCCTGACGGGAGGTGGAGTTCCATCGTCCCGACGGTCAACGCAGCAACTCTTGCATTATTGCCCACGCGGAAATCAACTTCTCCTCTTTCCACGCTTCTACTTCTTATCATTCCCTGCATCGAATTGCAAATATGAGCAACCGATCCGGTATCAAATACCCAAGAATTAATAATTGTATCAGTGAGAAATATGTTGTCTATAACATTAACAACAAGCGTACCTGAGGTAGAAGTACTCTTACTTCCGCCGTTCTTCAACGAAGCTAGGTACTGCTTGCAGTTTCTCTTCCAGTGACCAAGTTCATGACAGTAAAAGCACTCTTTGTCTGGAGCAGGTCCAGGTCCAGCTTTAACCTTGGGCAGTGGGTTTGGCTTGGACGTTCCAGCCTTGCCCTTCTTCTTCCAAGAATTGTCCTTCTTCTTAAAGCTAGGCTTGTTCTGTATCGCCATCACATGGCTGGTACTAGCGCTTTTCTTGATGTCAGCCTCTGCTGTTTTAAGCATGCCACACAGCTCATTCAGACCCTTCTCCGTCCCATGCATATGGTAGTTCGAGATAAAGTTCCCATAGCTAGGCGGAAGAGACGAAAGAATGAAATCAGTGGCCAACTCTTGGCTCAGTGGGAAGCCTAGCTTCTCCAACCGTTGAGTGTAACCAACCATCTTGATTACGTATGGTCCTACTGCTGCACCTTCTGCTAGCTTGCTCTCAACAAAGGCCTTAGACACATTGAACCTTTCAGTCCTGGCCTGTGTTTGGAACATGTCTCTAAGCGCCACGATCATATCGTGCGCCTCATGGTTTGTTTCGAACTGCATCTGCAGCTCGGGTTCCATGCAAGCAAGCATAAGGCAGCTTACTTGGAAGTTAGCATCACATGCTTTCTTGTAAGCATTCTTAGCAGCAGCGGGTGCATCATCAGCAGGTTCTTCTGGTAGTGGGTTGTCTAGAACATGTTCCTTTTTCTCAGCCTTGAGAACGATTCTCAGGTTACGGATCCAATCCGAGTAATTTGTTCCATTCAACTTGTCCTTCTCAAGGACCGAACGCAAAGCAAACGGTGTAGTGCTACTAGGTGCCATTTAATCTACAACAAAGTAATGCAAAATACACTAAGACAAACATATCCATGATAGAGTAAATCACATTAAACTATTTTAACAAAATCTACTCCCACTAAAATCAATATCCCTCTATTGAAACTTAGTGATTCAGGATCCACAACTAACAAGTCCACTAGTGAGCTTTAGCATCACCGCTAGCAAACAAGGTAGATTGGTAAGCAACTTTTGCTAATCATATCATATATGACTCCTATTGTTGGGTGACATCTCTATGTCTCGACGCCCAACCTTTATGCCCCAAGGTCCTTAACCGTTAAGATAACCTTGTTAAGCAAACCAACCCTTATGCGTGTAAGTGTCCGACACAAACCCGTCTAGTCAAGGAAAACTAGTGGCACCATAATTTCATAGACCCACCACTAATTGTACAAGACACGGGACGGTGCAAGTTTTAGTTGGGAGGGCATACTAACTTAAACTTTCTGAGGGATCGTTCTACTTCTAACATCACAGCATGCAGAAAGTAAAACATAAACAGAATAGCATTCACACAGTTGTGACACAGTATGGCCCGTTTTCATATGGTGATCTTCATCTCCATAGAACCTGTTCACCATGGTGATCTCCATCTCCATGTTCCATGTGCGCCATCCTCCTGGTGCTGAGTCCTCCAAGAACTAGAACATGCTATTACGCCTAATAGCTAGTAAAGAATCTAGTAATGAAGATTACATAGTTGCTTGGCTCATCCCAGATTGGTACGCAGACCATTAAATACAATAAAGTGACAACACATATGGCTCCTGCCGTGTTGTCGTACGCGCGACACGCAGGTCACGAATGAGTTACACACATGCATCACATACACAAGGGGGCCATACTGATCACAAGATACAAACATACATCCTGCAAAACAGAGTTAGGCGTCCTAACGTTCCAAACTTCGGAAGCCTGAAACTCCATCTTCCAAGCCGAATTTGGGAAATCTAATTTTGCCGAAAACGGCAAAGCGGTTGAATTTCATGTGTAACTTTTTCTGTAGATCAATTTTCATATAAAATTCGCCCCGATCCGAGATCGTACCGAAAAGTTACGGCTGATTTACCGAAGCATACGCATACGGCAAAAATCCCGACCGCGGTAGTAGATCTCATCTACTATTGCACATCTAATGCGCCTGGCGTATGAGCCTGGATTTCGATTCGACCAATCATATTGATCTTCGCTCACTGCAACTGGATTTACGTGTATCACTTAACTCCGATGGCGGAAACCGACCGGTAGGAGTATGTCGTTACACTACCATTGCAGCAAGGGTACAAAACCAGGACATAGATCAAACGGAAAACCCGCATATCGCCATATGCACACATCCTGAATCCAAAACTAAGCAGCTACGGCTCTTGATACCACTGTTGGGATACGAGGTAGGCTACACTAGCGTAATTCAAAAATTCTACCACGTATAACCAGGAAGAACTGCCGTATAAGGATCACGGGATTACCACTCGACGCACTACTGGTGCGGAAGATGTAGATATGCGTCGATGCAGTGAAGACGATCACGTAGTCATACGTAGTCGATCAACGTAGTCGTACGTAGTCGATCACGTCCAGCAGCTCCTCAACAGCTCGTCCACGTGCAGCAAGATCGCCTCCGGTGCCGCGGCTCGTCGTCGGCTCGTCGTGGCTCGTCGGCGGCTCGTCCAAGTGCTGCAGGCGCAACACCTCCAAGGTATCCACACGTGCAGGGAGGAAGCGTCGCAAGCCGGACTGCCTGATCCGCGAGTTGCAACAGGCGAGGGCGTGGGAGGCGCGGCAGGTGTGTTTCGCCAAAAGGTGTGAACCCTAGGGCGCCCCTACCCCTCTATTTATAGAGGTTCCTGACGGGCCTCTGGATCTGAGGCCCATTAGTACTTCTAAACCTAGTCCAACTCGGATCTGATCCGAATTGGGCTTCCAGCCCCTTAAGTGTGTGACCCTATGGGTTCGGACATGTATAGACATGGCCCGAGTACTCCTACTCGGCCCAATAGTCGGTAGCGGCCTCTAGCAAGACGTGCCAACTCCTATACGCACACGAAGATCATATCAGACGAACCATCACAACATAATATACATGCTATTCCCTTTGCCTCACGATATTTGGTCTAGCTTCAAGCCGACCGCTCTTTCTCGATCTTGTGATTCGGAATCCCTTTGTAGGTTAACTCTTAACCGTACGTAGCATGGCCATGCATTTTCGGATCCGATCACTCGAGGGGCCCAGAGATATCACTCTCAATCAGAGAGGGGCAAATCCCATCTTGATTGACCATGTCTTATAGCATGCTTCTTGACAAACCCGAAAGCTACCTTTATAACTACCCTGTTACGGCGTAGCGTTTGATAGCCCCTAAGTAGGTCGATCCACATCTAGAATACATGCGACAATCTCAGGTCTAAGGACAAAGCGTATATGTTGTTTAAAGAGAGAACTACTTCTCGTGTTGGGTCAGTCCTAGCACATGTCTCCACATGTGTCCACATTATTAGTTCAACATCTCCATGTCCATGACTTGTGAAACATAGTCATCAACTAATACATGTGCTAGTCTAATATTCATGTGTGTCCTCGTATGAACTCCGACTAGGGACAACTTTAGAATAACCATACAAGTAAAGAGTTTCACATACAATTCACATAATTGCAAATCAATTCAAGTAGCCTTTAATGGATATTCAATGAACACAATATACAAATCATGGATACAAATGGAATATCATCATCTCTATGATTGCCTCTAGGGCATACCTCCAACATCATCAGCCATCACTCGCGAGTTCCAGCACGTACCCGGCTGGATCACGAGCTGCAAGATGAGGCACGCGATGAAACCTCCTACGAGGATTCTTCTAGCATCACGGCTATCCCTACGAGTGCTAGATTCTGTGGAGGGAAGGTGGTTTCAATCTACGAGGAATCTTCTAGCACCGGTGTACTCTTTGAAGGCTCTCTACACTCAACCAACAGCAACCGAAGGCAATCCATCGCTACTCAGCTTGATTCGGGTCGACCTCCACGGCGGTCTATTTATAGCCAAGCGCTGCAACCACCAACCACCCAGGAGTTACTATGCGCCCGGGATCGATGAGTCTGGATGACCTCTGACTCTGCCCACATGAAAGCATTCACGCCACAAAGGCCAAAAAAAGTACAGTACACCCGTGCACCCCCTGTTCAAAGTGTAAGAAAGCAAATTACTCGACAATAGCGCAACTACTCAAACTCAGCACTCGGACCACTTCACACAACAAAATGTTGGACAAGTGTTCATTTCAGACAAAATGTCAATCTAAGTACTCGGAATCTTACAAGAGTACATAAAAGCTCAAGGCTCCTCCAAAGATACAAATTCAAACATCTTCGACGCGATTGGCTCAGGCTCCTCGAGGTACTGCGCATAGGCTTTCTCTGTGCAGTTGCGAGCAACGCCGTCACCAGCCGCCACCAAATTTGCCCTCGGGTAGTATGACTTGACCACAACAAGGACTTGTTTGCAAACAGCCTTGCAGAGGCCGGCCACCTTACCCGGAGCAGCCTTCAAGCGCTTGACTAGTGATCGAGGTCCTGCATCCTCTTCCAAGGGGGCAATGGCATTTACCAAGTCTTGAGCGGCATCAGTTAACTCTTGGAGCTCACCTCAAAGTCTTCCTACAGTCTGGGCATGATCTCTACAGGACACCATGGCCATAGCAAGCATCACTCCATTCTGGATCTTCCTGTCTCGCTGATGCTCGCAGGCAGCCTGTGCTTCTGTCAGCGCGGCCCAAAGATGTTCATCCGCTACTCGGTCGTGCGTGTTTCTCCAGTCAAGGAGTTGGTTGCTCGCAGCAGCCTCCTTCCTCTTGAGCTCTGCAAAAATGATGAAGTTCAAACTGTTGGAGGTATGCCTTAGAGGCAATCATAGAGATGATGATATTCCATTTGTATCCATGATTTGTATATTGTGTTCATTGAATATCCATTAAAGGCTACTTGAATTGATTTGCAATTATGTGAATTGTATGTGAAACTCTTTACTTGTATGGTTATTCTAAAGTTGTCCCTAGTCGGAGTTCATGTGAGGACACACATGAATATTAGACTAGCACATGTATTAGTTGATGACTATGTTTCACAAGTCATGGACATGGAGATGTTGAACTAATAATGTGGACACATGTGGAGACATGTGCTAGGACTGACCCAACACGAGAAGTAGTTCTCTCTTTAAACAACATATACGCTTTGTCCTTAGACCTGAGATTGTCGCATGTATTCTAGATGTGGATCGACCTAATTAGGGGCTATCAAACGCTACGCCGTAACAGGGTAGTTATAAAGGTAGCTTTCGGGTTTGTCAAGAAGCATGCTATGAGACATGGTCAATCAAGATGGGATTTGCCCCTCTCTGATTGAGAGTGATATCTCTGGGCCCCTCGAGTGATCAGATCCGAAAATGCATGGCCATGCTACGTACGGTTAAGAGTTAACCTACAAAGGGATTCCAAATTACAAGATCGAGAAAGAGCGGTCGGCTTGAAGCTAGACCAAATATCGTGAGGCAAAGGGAATAGCATGTATATTATGTTGTGATGGTTCGTCTGATATGATCTTCGTGTGCGTATAGGAGTTGGCACGTCTTGCTAGAGGCCGCTACCGACTATTGGGCCGAGTAGGAGTACTCGGGCCATGTCTATACGTATCCGAACCCATAGGGTCACACACTTAAGGGGCGGGAAGCCCAATTCGGATCTGATCCGAGTTGGATTAGGTTTAGAAGTACTAATGGGCCTCGGACCCAGAGGCCCGTTAGGAACCTCTAGAAATAGAGGGGTGGGGGCGCCCTAGGGTTTACACCTTTTTGGCGAAACACATCTGCCACGCCTCCCACGCCCTCGCCTGTTGCAACTCGCGAATCTAGCAGTCCGGCTTGCGAACGCTTCCTCCCTGCACGTGTGGATACCTTGGAGGTGTTGCACCTGCAGCACTTGGACGAGCCGCCGACGAGCCACGACGAGCCGCCGACGAGCCACGACGAGCCGACGAAGAGCCGCGGCACGAGGGCGATCTTGTTGCACGTGGACGAGCTGCTGAGGAGCTGCTGGACATTGATGTGATCGACTACGTACGACTACGTTGATCGACTACGTACGACTACGTTGATCGTCTTCACTGCATCGACGCAAATCTACACCTTCCGCACCAGTAGTGCGTCGAGTGGTAATCCCGTGATCCTTATACGGCAGTTCTTCCTGGTTTTACACGGTAGAAATTTTGATTTGCGCTAGTGTAGCCTACCTCGTATCCCAACAGAAACAACCGACTACAGTCGGACATACTCAGAACATGGAAAGTACTCACCTTAATACTTTTTATTCAAAGACTTGTAGTGGCTCTCCAGTTTCTGCTGCAAGACTTCGTGATCTAACCGCTCAACGGTAAAGGATTTTGCTCCATCTTCATGAACCCTCAAGGATTCCGTAAGCCGGGCACACTCCTGCTCCAATTGTTCGTTTCGCTCCTGAAGGGCCCGAGCGTTCCTTTGCGTCCTCTCATAAAGATCCTGCAAAGCAAAGCAAACGGTCAAGTCCCTTAGCTACAAAATCTAGACAAGCGAAGAAACACACCTGGAAGCTTTGAAAGACACCAACAACTCTCTGAAACTCCGACTCAGACGGAAGCCCGAGTACTGGACCCCGAGTACTCCTCACAACATGAGGAGCTGCACCCAAGGCGGTACCTAAGACAATAACATCAGTCAACTCAATACTACCACTACAATATCAGGACCCCGGCTACATATCTGGAGCAGTTGATTCTTTAGATTTCTCCACATCAACTACAGCCAGAACATCGCCAGTAGACGTCGACAAAGATACATTCCCACAACCCGAAGCAGCTGAGGGGTCCTCCACCGAGCGGATCACTTCTTGAAGCATAGACATGGTAGCTCCAAGGCGACTAGCATCAACTCCGGATACTTCTTCAACAGACAAATCCTCCAAGGGAGCAGAAAGAGTAGTCGGGGGACACGACTCCACTCCTGCCTCCACAGGGATAGTCTCCTCCGCATCCCTATATCAAAATACAAATTGTCACACAATCTTCAGAAAGATCGATGATACAAACCAAGACTAAAAACCCACCGAGTTGATCGTGGCGGCAATCGCACACGCTTCTTCTCAGCAACAGATGGCCGAGTACTCGCCACCGCGGGAGCAGCTGCAGGCGCCCTTTTCTCGCTAAGTCCTGCAAAAAACAGGGTCAAGACTAAAACAAACTCAGACTAACAAAAATAGTCGGGAAGAAAGCTCACCACTAGCAATCACATTGGATAACAAAGAACCAGTAGCAACTACTAGTGATACTTCCTTCGCACCTTCTGCCATTCCAGCAGGCAAACCCAGAACTGCCTGGTCAGGGACCGGCAGTGCGGTAGCCGATGGAACCTGAACTGTCAGCTCGGGGGCTACTCCAACATCTACTGATGGCACCCCCTCTGGCAACTTCTCAACAGACGCAAAATCGACGCCCTGGGCGGTCACGACTACTTCTTCGGAAGTAGCCTCATCGCCACTAGGAGTCATGTAGATATCCTTTTTAGAACCAAAGAAATCATCAAAGGAATATAGGGCAAACTATATCAGTTACCAATGGATACACGAGTACATACCTTGGTACCCTGAGACTTCTCAAGAGTTGAAGTCGAGGCCGACTTAGCAGCAGACCTCTTGCGGACTACTCGGCGTTTCTTCACAGGAGGAGAGGGCTCGTCCTCTAGCTCCTCAACAACAAATTCTTCTCCTTCTGATTGCGCCAGATAGCCAGCAAGGACCCGGGACTACAAAAACAAGTCGATACTCAAAACGATGGCCCAAAAAGTTCAAAAGGTACAAGTCAAGTAAAAGACTATACCACTTGTGGTTGATACCAGGCATCAAACTAATGAAGAGATGAAGGAATAACTGGTACTCCTTGATAGTTCCTAAAGAACTTGGCCAGCAGCGCCTCCACATCATCATCAGAAATGTCATCGGGAGACATACGTGATGGGTCATTTAAACCTGAGTACTCCCCTCCCAAGTGAGTCCATTTTTGCAAAGGCTGGATTCTTCTCTTGAGAAAACTGGCCGCCACATTACACCATAGTCAAACCCAGTGCTTTCAACTCGGCAATCTGGGTCAGCAAGTAGTCGAGCTCTGGGGTATCTTCAGGCTCACTCACCTAGTTCTCGGCATGCTTTGGGGCATGGCCTGTGACCACCAACAAACGAGGCTCATGGTTCCCAATGTAGAACCATCTCCTTTTCCACTCCCCATGGGAATCAGTCAAATTGTAGTCAAGATACGCGCCCGAGTTCCTGAGTTGGAACCCGGCGCCTCCAAAGACCTCTGTCCTAACGGCACTAGGCTGAGGCTTGCAACGAAATGGCTTCCTAAATAGCTCAAGGCTGGGAGGAATCCCTAGGTAGACCTCACACAAGTGTACAAAAATTGACATATGCAGCACACCATTAGGATTCAGATGAACTAGTTGAAGCTTGTAGTACTCGAAGATACCTTTGAAGAAGTCGGAGGTGGGCACTGCTGTAACACCTGGTGTTTTGGCCATCAAAAGCAATTCAGAAGAGTTAAAGGCAAATTAAGAAGAAAAAGAGGAGAAATTGGCTAAAAGTCAAATTCGAGTCAAATTTGACCGAAATTTGAATTTTGAATTCGAAATTCAGAAAAATTAGGAAAAAATATGGAATGGAAGGATAAGAGTGTTTAGAACTTGGAGATAAAGATTGGAGAGAAAAACCTGGTCCTAAACATCTCATGAAAGCCAAAAGAAAAATCAAAACAGGAGGGTACTGTTCACTGTCCGACAATAGAAATTTCAGAAAAACAGCACAAGTGTCCATTTTGGAAATTCTTTTCTGCCAAATTTTCCAAATAAGTGGACCAAGGCAACTATACAGTATGGAAGTATGAACTTTGGACAAGTATATTAGGGTGTTGTTGATCAAGAACAGTAGTGGGACCCCTTTCAAATTAAGGCTCAAAGTCAGCACTTCACCACGGTCAACTTAGCTGCTGAATTAAGTTTCTGTCTAAGTCTGAAAATAGTGATAAATAGCTATGTTTGGAACTGAATCCAGAGAAATGGAGTGCAAAAGGTATGGGTGTTCATGTGCAAAATGGAATCCCTGATGATTATAGAGCATAAATGATTAGTAGTTGGACTGAGAAGAATAAGTTTGGGCCACGGAAAATAATCCCAAAGATAGGTAAATAACCATGATCAGGTAACTGACGAGCTGAATCACGAGTTCAATGAAGTTCAGTTACCTGAGGGCAAATATTTTGAAATTGCCAACAGATGGATGATTATCTCGGGCAAGAGTTTAAATATGAATTAAAGAGCTCAAGTTTATCTCCAACTTTGCTTAAGGGGCTCTTGGACCCTTATATGCAAAATCGACCATGGCTAAGCTCTGAACTTCGGGTGTCAGAGAAACAAAGAAGGGGGGGGCGACAGAAGCAGAGCACGATGTGTTGTCGCCGGCGTCTTCGGTCGTCCGCCAGCGCAGCAGCTAGGCCACCTCCGCGCCACACAGGTCTATGGCTAGGCCACGGTGTCATCCATGTTCGCGGTAAGTCCCTTGAATAACTACCGCTCCCGCCACCGTGTTTACCGTGCTACCTTTTTACCGCCACCGCCCCTCTCTATCACACCGCCGCTGCCGAGAAAAATTCCTCCACCACACCGCAGCTCTCGTCGATTACTTCCATCCACACCTCTACTCGCACCCTACCAGCAACCCTAGCAACTTGTTGCCCAGCCTCTCCGCCGGCGTGCCATAAACCGCCGTCGTTTCCGTCCGCCACCGCCACGTCTCCTGCTCATGGTGAGCACCTCCTTGCCGTCACTGTTTTTCTTTGTGGTAAGCTGTAGGTATGCGCTTGGGGTGCTAGGAAGCTATAGAGGTAGTCGAAGGGGTGGGTTGTGCCATCGTCGTGCTTAGTCACGGCCGGCCGTTAGCTCCGCCGCCCGCCGCCGTGGAGAGGATGGCTCCTGCCACCTCCCGGGGAGCTACCGCCGCGCACGGGCGCCCTAGGGCATGGGGATGCTTCCCCGGCCTAGCCACGTCGCCGGTGGGGTGCCGGCCGGCGAGCCGCGCCGCCCCCTGCCGCGCTCGGGTTTTGTCGCGAGAAAGAAGAAGGCTCTGGTGTTTGCGGGCCAAAGCGTCAGAGGAGAAAGGGGAGGAAGGAAGCCGGCCGGGCGGAGAAGTTAGGTGGGCCGGGGTCCGGTTGGCCTAGGCTCCTGTGCGGGGAAAGGGTCGGTAAGGGAAAAAAGGCCGGGGGCCTGTAGGGTCCAGCAGGCCGATGGGCTAGTAAGGCAGGCCGAAAGTCGCGCGAAAGAAAGAAAGGACGGAGTTGAGTCGTTGGGCCAAATCAAGAAAAGGAAAGAGGAGAGGAGAAGGAAATCGGCCCAGTGAGCCCAGCAGAGGAGAAATGGCCGGCGGGTAGGATGAATAGGAGAAGGGGGTGGGTCCGAGCTGCGGGCCCAGCGTTAGAGAGAGGGGGTAGGAAGGGGGTGCGTGAGAAAAGTAGGTCGGGGATTTTTCGGGAAAAATTTGATTTTCTTTTGTAGAATAATAGATTAAATCCAGTTATCACCATTTAAATCACAGAAATTTCTAGGGATGTCCAAAATTAGTAAAACCAATTTTGTTAGGATTGTTTTATTTTCATTTATGCATTAAAATTTTTATACCCTAGGAAAAATAATAAAAATTTAGGTATTTGTTTAATGCCTTTTCTTTAAGGTATTTAAATAAATACTTAATCTTTATTAAATGCATAAAATATAGAATAACATTTTCATAATCACAAATTATTGTTAACTCATAGGAAATTAGGTTTCAAGACTAGAAAATAATTATAACATTTTTCTAAAAATAAAAGAAAGAGCCTTAGGTAAGGTTAGTAAAGGAAATAAAAATGGTGGGTTAATCTTTTCAGGTTTTTGTGTGTTGGCTTGCAACTTTATCATGATAAATTGTACAGTCACTTGTTGGCTTGCAACTTTATCATGAAGGAAAGTTGTATAGTCTAGTATTCAAAAAGTTGCATTGCTAACCCCTGCATATGCTTTATCATAGACACCGAAGCACCGGAAGAGGATTTCTCGGAATTTTCAGAAGGACCTCCGGAGTTTGAAGAGATCATTGAGTTCATTCCCTGTGAAGCCGATCCATCAGGCAGTACTAACATTTTTATAGAACAAGGCAAGCCCCGGTGCATTATACCTATTTATTTTGGAAGTATTATTTCATGTGTCCAATTATCGGTTATTTTCTATATGAATGCACTAAGTCTAGGAGTTGATTGAAACCCATTCTTGTGCATTATCATACCTCGTTTTAAGAACATCTTTGCCACTTGTTCAAACATTTAGTAAGTAACCCAAGTCTAGAAATGCTTAGTTGCCTAAGTAATTTGTTTACCGAACCTTAAGGTGAAATGTTGGGTCATACATGCTAATTATGGAAGGATAGCTTGAAAAATAAGAGGCGGACAGAAGTTAAGGATGTAGTTCTGTCTGCTAGATTAATTTGGTTAAGGCCCGATCGTTGTCTTAACCTTTGATCAAGTGAGTGACGCCTGATTACTTACTGGGTATGGGACCAGTAAAGCCCGGTAGGTTAGTAAACCCTCTGATCGGGAATACTTCGTACCCGTGCTTGACGTGCTGGAGATTGGCAGGGGTGTAGCCTGAAACTCACATGGAGATCAGGCCAGACGTGGGGTCCCATGTGGGGGTGCGTCCCTGGGTCCGGGTAGTCTTATTCCCAATCCTTGGTTTTTCTAATCGAAAGGTCGTTACGTACGACCTGGACAGTCGTATATAACTGGTGATCAGGGTACTCTCCTGCAGGATGTAATTTGATCCGGATCGCCGCAATTCTTGGTTATGAATGCACTTGATCACTGTTGAGCATCGTAGTATAATTTCATTTATGCAATATATATTTCCATTAATATTTTGGTGTGTGACTTAATACCTTGTTGCTTGCAAATAATCTTTTTGTCATCACTTAGAACGGTTAGGTAATAACTTAATCGGAATAAAAGATAAACCTAAGATCTCACTTTTAGTAAGCTCTTTGGGCAAAAAAATGTGTCAGCTAGTACACCGAAAAAGCTATCATATAGTTCCAAGAAAAACTATTATATTGGTTAGTCGGGTAAGCCTTGCTGAGTACCCCGTACTCAGGGTTATCCCTTGTGGCTATTTTCATAGGCATCGCAGGAGTCCACCGAGGAGGAAGCCCCGAAAAACTAGGGTATTGTTACGAGTCTCGCAATACCCTTAGAAGAAAACTTTCATGCTCATCTTCCACCTGAACCCGTTTATGTTTAATCCCTAGAATCTCTTTCTAACCTGCACTGTTAAGTTTATTTCAAACTACGTCCTGTAATAACTCGTACCTCATGTATGTATGTAAAAATGTAATATTTGTTGATGCTTTCCCATCGTGGAAACAATCCTGGTGTATGGCTATGAGACGCAACGTGGATCATTCGAGGAGTCCGAGGGACACTTGACGGATGACCGGACTTATACTATTTTAAGTGCGTTTCAGATAATTGCTGTTCCGACAGCGATCAGGCGCATTTAGACCAGTTTAAGTTGGGGGGTTCCGCCACAGCTGGTATCAGAGCCATAGTTTGGGATAATCAACAGATATTACCGTTTAAAAACTGAGACTCTATTTAAACAAAGAAAACGTGAGTCATAGGTGGCAATAGTGTTAACCGGTTGTTTGTTTTCCACATGCTAACTGTTTGTTGCGTGTCGTTAGTACTCGATAGTATATTATTAGGGAGAGATTATGATGCCACCAATTTTTCTACGAGTGTGTATATGAGTCTGTGAGTACGTAGGAGTCGTTTGCATCATGTTGCATAAGCATGTTTTAAAAACTTTTGGGTTTGGTGAGTGCCGTTAGACCTAACCTCGTTTCTTTTATAGGATGTTCCAAGAAGGATACACAGATCAGGATAGATGGACCCGAGGACATTACCTGGACAAGCCAGGGTTTGTGCAGCTGTTATGGAAGATGCTGCAGGAGTTAGGCTTCCATAACCCTCCGGAGTATTATTGGACGAAGGAGGATACCTGTCATAAGCAGTGTTGTACTGTTTATGTTCATATCCCAGATGAAGACACAAACTCCAATTGGCATCTTGATGAAATTATGGAGTCAGGCTTCGAGTTTAATGATACAATTGAAAGGGCAGCTATGACCGCTCTCACGGACCTATGCGAGAAACATAAAGTTGAAATAGGGTCGAGCTCCGCTCGATTCTATCCTATAAAGCATCAAGATGATGGAATTTGGAAGAGGAGGATCAAAGCATTGAAGAATTCTTCTCGCGTGGAGCATGACATTTTGGTTGCTGCTGCCTCCGACTATATGACTGCCATGTATAACCTGCATCAGTCCTGCATTAGGGAATATTATAACCAGAGAAAGAGAAATGAGGATGTCAAGATGGAGGTAATGGGTGCCAGACACGATAAAGAATTGTACAAGAAAGCAGCACTGGCAAGGGAACATGACATGGAGAAGATTATGAGAGAACAGTCCAGGAGGATAGATGAATATGAAGAGAAGCTCAGGGCAATGAAGGAATTCATGGATGCCAGTAGGGATATGGCAGAAAGGGCAAAGGAAGAGGCTGAATCCAATGTTAACAGGCTTGAGGCGGAGAGATTTCAGCAGCTGGACGAAATCTTATCTCTTCGTATGGCTTTAGAAGAAATGCAGGCTCAAGTACCTGCCCAGAACATAGTAAACGTTCCACCGCCTCCACCATCAGAAGAACCACAGCCGCCGATCCCAGAAGAAGCAGATCAATTGGTGGATGTTGTAGGTGTGGAGGGTGATATGGCTCCACCTGCAGCTCCCGAGATCAACTTGTATGCTCATGAAAATTTAGAAGGTTTTGATGTCGACATGGAAGATGATCTGGGTGAAGCTCCAATAGGAAACCATCCCTTTGCCTGGGCCGATGCAAATGCAGACGGGTTAGATCCACAAGGCTATGGACCTATGCAACAGTGGGGAGAAGCCGAGCAGGAAGGCAAGGAAGAAGAACAAGACCCAGAAGAAATGGAAGGAAATTCTGGTGTCAGCACCTCCGCATCATATACCTCCTACACATCAAGTGACCACGGACCAGAGTCGGAAAGTGAGAATTCAGTAAATCAGCCCTCACCTATCGCTCCTCCAGGACAGACACTGATGATGGATCAGGACGTTCTGCAGGCTGCGATGGCCCGGCTAGGAATAAATGCTGCGGAGTTAGGCATTTATCCCTATGACGGCTGAAGAAAGGTTATGACCAAGAAGCGTTGTTGAGTAGTTATGTAAATAAATGCAGTGGGACGGAGTAGTGTGGTGGTTTTGTAAAAATCAGACTCCGGGTGATGTAATATAAATAATAATGTATATAAGTGTGGTTTGTGTGTAATTATAATAGTTATGTTGTGATGTGTGAAACACAAGCATGCTCATGGAACTGTTGGCAAACTATGACTTAGATATTAATACTCTGTTTGATTTTGACAGCATGACGGATCCGAGAGGTCCTCGAGCTTCGGGGTCAGGGGGCCACGAGGAAAACTTACCCAGAGCCCCAACGCTGGCTGATGCCATAGCTAGCCTCATGAATTCAGGAGCTGAACAGGCTCGACTGCTTCAGATGATTGTGCAAAACACTGCAAATGGTGGAAACCAACGGAACCCAGAACGTGGTGTATCTTACACCCAATTTCTGGAAACTCGTCCTCCGATATTCCTGAAAGCCGAGCACCCACTAGAGGCTAATGAATGGCTTTAGACGATGGAGCATAAATTTCGAGTGATTCCCCAATGCACCACCCCCCAGAAGGCGGAGTTTGCCGAACTCCAACTCCAGGGTCCCGCTGGGACCTGGTGGACCAGCTATTTGGCAAGGCAACCTGTCGGAAGGAAGGTTACTTGGGAAAACTTCAAGGAAGCTTTCCGAACGCAGTTTGTGCCAGAAGGAATTATGCGAATGAAGCTGGAGCAATTTCTAGGGCTGCAACAACGGACTCGTAGTATTCTGGATTACACCAATGAGTTTGATCACCTGGCCCAGTATGCACCGGAACATGTTAACACGGAGTCCAGAAAGAGGGACTGTTATCTTCACGGGCTCAATGCACGGATGCAGGAGAAGTTGTCTACCTGCACCTTTGCTGATTATAGTTCTGCGGTAAGCACAGCCATTACTGCAGAAGAGAAAATGAGAATTTTAGATGAAACTTTGAAAAAGGAAGAATCTTTGAAGAGAAAGAATATTTCTTTTGGAACCTTCGGGAATGCTCCACAGAGGATGAAGGTAGTATACCGAGGTCCTCCTCGACCCGCGTATCGGCCTTCTTTTCAACAGAGGCCATTTCAGCCCTGGAATGTCAGAAATCCTACCAATACTCCTCGTCCTGGGAATGCACCGCCTCTTGGGTTTCGCAGCCCTACTCCTCAGGGGAATCCACAGGTTTGTTTTAACTGTGGAAAGCCGGGACATTTTGCCCGAGATTGCCATTTTCCCAAAGCTGGGGGAAACGCGAATTTGAGAGCTCAAACCTCTGGTCAGGGCGCCGGACAAAAGTTTGTTCGCCGCAAATTTCTGAATACCAAGACGGGGCAGGCTCACTATATGAACGTGGAGGAGATCCCAGAAGGTGAACCTATTTTGGAAGGTACGTACTTTGTCAATGATTATCCTGCCATGATTCTATTTGATTCGGGTGCATCGCATACTTTTATAAGTAGAGAGTTTCTTAAGCAACATCACCTAGAAGTGCACACCTTAAATGTCAAATATGCTATTCAAGCTACTGGAGCTACTCAAAATACAAATCAGGTAGCTCGCAATGTGATTTTGAACTTAGAAGGAAATAAAGTGGGTGCTTATCCTTTAATTCTGGAAGATCAAGGAATATATATTATTTTGGGGGTAAATTGGATGAAGGAACATAAAGTTCAAATTGATATGGATAACTGGGTCGTTAGTATGAAAGATGACCGAGGCCATCCTTTTAAGCTCCAATTACCCGCTCATCCTTTTTTGGACCAGATGGTTAAAAAGACTAGAGCAGTGACTCTAGAATCTATTCCTATGGTTAACGAGTTTGTAGATGTGTTTCCAGAAGACCTTCCTGGGCTACCGCCTGATAGAGCGGTGGAATTTACTATTGAGTTAGAACCTGGCACTGCTCCTATCTCCAGAAGGCCATATCGAATGCCACCTAGGGAGTTAGCAGAATTAAAAGTCCAACTCCAAGAATTGCTAGATAAAGGTTTTGTCCGACCTAGCACTTCACCATGGGGTTGCCCTGCACTATTTGTTAAAAAGAAAGATGGCACACTGAGGCTGTGTGTGGATTACCGCCCCTTGATTGTGGTAACCATTAAGAACAAGTATCCGTTGCCACGGATTGACTTGTTATTCGACCAACTAGCTGGAGCCAAGGTCTTTTCAAAAATCGACCTTCGGTCAGGATATCATCAGATTAAGATAAAGCCCGAAGACATACCTAAAACAGCCTTCTCATTCCGATATGGATTATATGAGTACCTGGTTATGTCTTTCGGACTGACAAATGCCCCCGCGCATTTTATGTACCTCATGAATTCGGTATTTATGCCGGAATTAGATAAATTCGTGGTCGTCTTTATTGATGATATCCTAGTCTTTTCTAAAAATGAAGAGGAACATGTGCAACACTTGCATATTGTTCTAAATAGACTCCGGGAACACCAGTTATATGCCAAGTTCAGTAAATGTGAATTCTGGTTAAAGAAAGTTCCATTCATTGGGCACATACTGTCCAAAAAAGAGATTGAAGTAGACCCCGGAAAGGTCAAGGACATATTGGATTGGAAACCACCAACCTCTGTTCATGAAGTGAGGAGTTGTTTGGGAATGGCCGGGTATTACCGTAGGTTCATCCCTAACTTCTCAAAATTTTCTAAGACAATCACGGAGTTGTTAAAGAAAGAAGTGAAATTCGGGTGGAGCCCCAAATGTGAAGAATCATTTCAAACATTAAAGAAGCTACTAACTACAGCGCCAGTACTAGCTCAACCTGATTTAGAGAAGCCCTTTGACGTGTACTATGACGCCTCAGGGACAGGGATAGGGTGTGTTCTTATGCAAGAAGGCAGAGTTATTGCTTATGCTTCTCGTCAACTGAAGCGTCATGAAGAGCATTACCTTACCCATGATTTAGAGCTTGCTGTTGTAGTCCATGCATTAAAGATATGGCGGCACTATCTCTTAGGTAGTGAATGTCGTATCTTTACTGACCACAAAAGCTTAAAGTATATTTTCACTCAAATGGATTTGAATATGAGGCAGAGACGGTGGTTGGAACTAATTAAAGATTATAAGTTGGAAATCCACTACCATCCTGGTAAGGCCAATGTGGTGGCTGATGCTTTGAGCAGAAAGGCCCAATGCCACTGTACTACTGTTCAATCTAACCTCAAGGCCTTGTGTGAAGAATTAGAAGATTTAAGCTTGAAAATAGTAACACAAGGTGCCCTCCAGAACATTATCATGCAAGACACTCTAAAGGAAAGAATTATAACAGCCCAGAAGGAGGATCCATGGGTAAAGGTTCTTTATAAACTGAAAGCAGAAGGAAAGATTTCCGAACTCATTCAGGAAGAAGATGGAGGACTATATTTCAAAAAAAGGATAGTAGTTCCTAAAAATGAAAACCTCAGAAGGTTGATCTTGGACGAAGCACACCTATCTAAGTTCGCCATTCATCCCGGAAGCAACAAGATGTACCAAGATTTAAAGCAGAGATTCTGGTGGGCCCGGATGAAGCCTGAGATTGCAAAATATGTAGCCGAATGCGACACCTGCCGAAGGGTTAAACCAATCCTACAAAAGTCGGTGGGTTTGCTTCAGCCTTCGGAAATCCCTGTCTGGAAATGGGAAGATATTTCCATGGACTTTGTAGTTGGCCTGCCTACTACTTCAAAAGGGTATGATTCCATATGGGTTATTGTCGACCGACTTACTAAGTCAGCCCATTTCATCCTTGTCAAGACTACATATCTAGTGTCGACATATGCAAAGATCTATATAGCCTAGATAGTGTCTCTGCACGGAGTACCAAAAACAATTATCTCCGATCGAGGCTCCTAGTTTGTTTCCCGATTTTGGGAACACTTACAAAAATATATGGGAACTACTCTGATCAGAAGCTCTGCCTATCATCCTCAAACCGGGGGACAGACAGAGAGGGTCAACCGAATCTTGGAAGACATGTTACGAGCTTGTGTCCTTACCTTCTCTAAGCTATGGGACGAATGTTTGCCCCTAGCTGAGATCTCCTATAATAATAGCTATCAAGCTAGTATTAAAATGGCACCTTTCGAAGCCTTGTATGGTCGAAGATGCCGAACCCCCTTGAATTGGTCGGAAGTAGGAGAAAGGACACATTTGGGATCAGATTTGGTTATGGAAACCGAAGAAAAGGTCCGGAAGATTCGTAATCATTTAGAAATAGCCCAGTCTCGACAAAAAAGTTACTCAGATAAAAGAAGGCGATCCTTGGAATTTCATGTCGGAGACTTTGTGTACCTGAAGGTATCTTCAATGAAAGGAGTACAACGTTTTGGAATCAAAGGTAAACTAGCCCCAAGGTATATTGGTCCTTATGAGGTTCCGGAACGAAAAGGTCCAGTAGCATACAAGCTTTCATTACCAGACCAGCTTGCTTCTATACATGATGTATTTCATGTATCCCAGCTTAAGAAGTGTTTAAGAGTTCCAGAAGAAATTCTAGAAGATCCAGAAATTGAGTTCGAGCCAGACCTGACTTACGAGGAAAGGCCTATTCAAATTCTGGATCAAAAGACAAGAGATACCCGAACTCAAAGTATTACGTTTTACAACGTACAATGGAAAAATCATACTCCAGATGAAGCTACTTGGGAGCAGGCTGAATACCTAGAGTCCAAATATCCCGAGCTATTTGAAACTGTCAAGATCAGATGAACAAAAGCCACCACCCCACTTTCTTTATACAGAAAAGAGAAAGATATTGTGTCTGAGGCAGTTTCCTTTCCATTCTCGAAGCCAAGAATTTAACCCTTGAAATCTCGGGATGAGATTCTGTTAAGGGGGAGAGGCTGTAACACCTAGTGTTTTGGCCATCAAAAGCAATTCAGAAGAGTTAAAGGCAAATTAAGAAGAAAAAGAGGAGAAATTGGCTAAAAGTCAAATTCGAGTCAAATTTGACCGAAATTTGAATTTTGAATTCAAAATTCAGAAAAATTGGGCAAAAATATGGAATGGAGGATAAGAGTGTTTAGAACTTGGAGATCAAGATTGGAGACAAAAACCTGGTCCTAAACATCTCACGAAAACCAAAAGAAAAATCAAAACAGGAGGGTACTGTTCACTGTCCGACAATAGAAATTTCAGAAAAACAGCACAAGTGTCCATTTTGGAAATTCTTTTCTGCCAAATTTTCCAAATAAGTGGACCAAGGCAACTATACAGTATGGAAGTATGAACTTTGGACAAGTATATTAGGGTGTTGTTGATCAAGAACAGTAGTGGGACCCCTTTCAAATTAAGGCTCAAAGTCAGCACTTCACCACGGTCAACTTAGCTGCTGAATTAAGTTTCTGTCTAAGTCTGAAAACAGTGATAAATAGCTATGTTTGGAGCTGAATTCAGAGAAATGGAGTGCAAAAGGTATGGGTGTTCATGTGCAAAATGGAATGCCTGATGATTATAGAGCATAAATGATTAGTAGTTGGACTGAGAAGAATAAGTTTGGGCCACGGAAAATAATCCCAAAGATAGGTAAATAACCATGATCAGGTAACTGACGAGCTGAATCAGGAGTTCAATGAAGTTCAGTTACCTGAGGGCAAATATTTTGAAATTGCCAGCAGATGGATGATTATCTCGGGCAAGAGTTTAAATATGAATTAAAGAGCTCAAGTTTATCTCCAACTTTGCTTAAGGGGCTCTTGGACCCTTGGATGCCAAATCAACCGTGGCTAAGCTCTTAACTTTGGGTGTCAGAGAAACAAAGAAGGGGGGGTGACAGAAGCAGAGCACGACGTGTCGTCGCTGGCATCTTCGGTCATCCGCCAGCGCAGCAGCTAGGCCACCTCCGCGCCACACAGGTCTATGGCCAGGCCACGGTGTCATCCATGCACGCGGTAAGTCCCTTGAATAACTACCGCTCCCGCCACCGTGTTTACCGTGCTACCTTTTTACCGCAGCCGCCCCTCTCTGTCACGCAGCCGCCGCCGAGCAAAATTCCTCCACCACACCGCAGCTCTCGTCGATTACTTCCATCCACACCTCCACTCGCACCCTACCAGCAACCCTAGCAACTTGTTGCCCAGCCTCTCCGCCGGTGTGCCATAAACCAACGTTGTTTCCGTCCGCCACCGCCCTGTCTCCTGCTCACGGTGAGCACCTCCTTGCCGTCACTGTTTTTCTTTGTGGTAAGCCGTAGGTAGGCGCTTGGGATGCCAGGAAGCTATAGAGGTAGTCGAAGGGGTGGGTTGTGCCGTCGTCGTGCTTAGTCACGGCCGGCCGTTAGCTCCGCCGCCCGCCGTCGTGGAGAGGATGGCTCCGGCCACCTCCCGGGGAGCTACCGCCACGCACGGGCGCGCTAGGGCATGGGGATGCTTCCCCGGCCTAGCCCCGTCGCCGGTGGGGCGCCGACCGGCGAGCCGCGCCGCCCCCTGCCGCGCTCGGGTTTTGGCGCGAGAAAGAAACAGGCTCTGGTGTTTGCGGGCCCACGCATCAGAGGAGAAAGGGGAGGAAGGAAGCCGGTCGGGCGGAGAAGTCAGGTGGGCCGGGGTCCGGTTGGCCCAGGCTCCGGTGCGGGGAAAGGGTCGGTAAGGGAAAAAGGCCGGGGGCCTGTAGGGTCCAGCAGGCCGATGGGCTAGTAGGGCAGGCCGAAAGTCGCGTGAAAGAAAGAAAGGAGGGAGTTGAGTCGCAGGGCCGAATCAAGAAAAGGAAAGAGGAGAGGAGAAGAAAATCGGCCCAGTGAGCCCAGCAGAGGAGAAATGGCCGGCGGGTAGGATGAATAGGAGAAGGGGGTGGGTCCGAGCTGCGGGCCCAGCATTAGAGAGAGGGGGTAGGAAGGGGGTGCGTGAGAAAAGTAGGCCGGGGATTTTTCGGGAAAAATTGATTTTCTTTTGTAGAATAATAGATTAAATCCAGTTATCACCATTTAAATCACAGAAATTTCTAGGGATGTCCAAAATTAGTAAAACCAATTTTGTTAGGATTGTTTTATTTTCCTTTATGCATTAAAATTTTTATACCCTAGGAAAAATAATAAAAATTAAGGTATTTGTTTAATGCCTTTTCTTTAAGGTATTTAAATAAATACTTAATCTTTATTAAATGCATAAAATATAGAATAACATTTTCATAATGACAAATTATTGTTAACTCATAGGAAATTAGGTTTCAAGACTAGAAAATAATTATAACATTTTTCTAAAAATAAAAGAAAGAGCCTTAGGTAAGGTTAGTAAAGGAAATAAAAATGGTGGGTTAATCTTTTCAGGTTTTTGTGTGTTGGCTTGCAACTTTATCATGATAAATTGTACAGTAACTTGTTGGCTTGCAACTTTATCATGAAGGAAAGTTGTATAGTCTTGTATTCAAAAAGTTGCATTGCTAACCCCTGCATATGCTTTATCATAGACACCGAAGCACCGGAAGAGGATTTCTCGGAATTTTCAGAAGGACCTCCGGAGTTCGAAGAGATCATTGAGTTCATTCCCTGTGAAGCCGATCCATCAGGCAGTACTAACATTTTTATAGAACAAGGCAAGCCCTGGTGCATTATACCTATTTATTTTGGAAGTATTATTTCATGTGTCCAATTATCGGTTATTTTCTATATGAATGCACTAAGTCTAGGAGTTGATTGAAACCCATTCTTGTGCATTATCATACCTCATTTTAAGAACATCTTTGCCACTTGTTCAAACATTTAGTAAGTAACCCAAGTCTAGAAATGCTTAGTTGCCTAAGTAATTTGTTTACCGAACCTTAAGGTGAAATGTTGGGTCATACATGCTAATTATGGAAGGGTAGCTTGAAAAATAAGAGGCGGACAGAAGTTAAGGATGTAGTTCTGTCTGCTAGATTAATTTGGTTAAGGCTCGATCGTTGTCTTAACCTTTGATCAAGTGAGTGATGCCTGATTACTTACTGGGTATGGGACCAGTAAAGCCCGGTAGGTTAGTAAACCCTCTGATCGGGAATACTTCGTACCCGTGCTTGACGTGCTGGAGATTGGCAGGGGCGTAGCCTGAAACTCACATGGAGATCAGGCCAGACGTGGGGTCCCATGTGGGGGTGCGTCCCTGGGTCCGGGTAGTCTTATTCCCAATCCTTGGTTTTTCTAATCGAAAGGTCGTTACGTACGACCTGGACAGTCGTATATAACTGGTGATCAGGGTACTCTCCTGCAGGATGTAATTTGATCCGGATCGCCGCAATTCTTGGTTATGAATGCACTTGATCACTGTTGAGCATCGTAGTATAATTTCATTTATGCAATATATATTTCCATTAATATTTTGGTGTGTGACTTAATACCTTGTTGCTTGCAAATAATCTTTTTGTCATCACTTAGAATGGTTAGGTAATAACTTAATCGGAATAAAAGATAAAGCTAAGGTCTCACTTTTAGTAAGCTCTTTGGGCAAAAAAATGTGTTAGCCAGTACACCGAAAAGCTATCATATAGTTCCAAGAAAAACTATTATATTGGTTAGTTGGGTAAGCCTTGCTGAGTACCCCGTACTCAGGGTTATCCCTTGTGGCTATTTTCATAGGCACCGCAGGAGTCCACCGAGGAGGAAGCCCCGAAAAACTAGGGTATTGTTACGAGTCTCGCAATACCCTTAGAAGAAAACTTTAATGCTCATCTTCCACCTGAACCTGTTTATGTTTAATCCCTAGAATCTCTTTCTAACCTGCAATGTTAAGTTTATTTCAAACTACGTCCTGTAATAACTCGTACCTCATGTATGTATGTAAAAATGTAATATTTGTTGATGCTTTCCCATCGTGGAAACAATCCTGGTGTATGGCTATGAGACGCGACGTGGATCATTCAAGGAGTCCGAGGGACACTCGACGAACGACCGGACTTATACTATTTTAAGTGCGTTTCGGATAATTGCTGTTCCGACAGCGATCAGGCGCATTTAGACCAGTTTAAGTTGGGCGGTTCCGCCACAACTGCCAACCCCCTCTCCACAAAGTGTGCTAGCATAACCGTCTCGTTCGGATGCTCCTCGAACTGCCACGCGTTCGCAAAGGCAGGCCTCCACTCGAGTACCTCCTTTGGCTGCAGAAGTTTGGCGTTAACAAGCGCCTGAACAGCCGCCTCCTTCATCATGGAATTTTGCCACGTCACTCTAGGCGGTGGTGATGCAGTCTGATTCGTCGGACCCACCTTCGGTGCCGGCAACACCAGTTCCTTCCCTTCTTCGACTTCACCTTGCCCGCCGCTGGAGCCTTGCCCTGAGTCTTCTCGGGTTTCTTCCCCATCTTCTTGGTGCGCATAAGATGATCTCAGCCGCAGCAGGGGTAAGATAACCTCGGATCTCTCTCAAAGAGTTGCAATGGTGGCGGTGGTGCTAGACAATCGCGGCGGTGGAAAAGAGGAACGGAAAGGCAGGGGAAGAAGAAAAGCAGATCTGTTACGGTGGAGCGTAAACCTAACCGAAAGGGGGCCCTCCAGTTATATCTCCGCCACCTCCGGATTCCAAGCGTCAGTTACGCAACGGACAGGTTTTAGACAAGATTAATTGCCATAAACACCCAACGGCTACTCCTTTCAACGGGTTTTGACCACTTCAACGACAAAAATCGCCTAAGTGCTCGGGGGCTGCGGGTACCGTACCCGATGGTCAGAATTTTCTTTTTCAAGATTACCAAGAGTAAAACAGCCAAGAAGCAGGATGGACCCTAAGCCTAACTCTTCGACTCAACCTAAGGCTCGGGGGCTACTCCATATGGAGTGCGATTGTCATCGCACTACCATATAAAATTCTCGGAATAGAAGCAACTCAAAGGAACAAGAAGAGTACCTTCCAGCCACGCGATAGTACTCGAGCACTTTAGACACTGCAACGTCTACGAAGGACTACTCGGATAGTGCCCACAGTACTCGAGACTGTGGCGCACGACTACAAAGTACTCGAGGGCTTGTCGGGCATGCACCCCAGGCCCACGAGTAGACCTTGAACGGCCACTGAGGGACGTAATCGGACATGATCAAGACAAGGCGACAGGCGTATCCCACCCGGACTAGTTAAGTATGTATATGGAAACTACTCGGACCATACCGAGTAGAACTCTGTAATTGTACTCGACTAAGACTCGGACTTGTAACCCTGCCCTCCCGTGTATATAAGGGCGGGCAAGGACCCCCCTCAAATAGAACAACTCCAAGTGCATCTAAGGTCAACACAAACAAACACACAGGACGTAGTGTATTACGCGATCTAGCGGTCCAAACCTGTTTAAATCGTGTTCCTTGCGTCACCATTGACTCCTCGATTCTCGACAGCCCTTACCGCATAAAAGACCGCCCGGGGTACTCCCTAGACGGGTTGCCGGTCTAAAACACCGACAGTTGCCGAGTGTTGGGACGGAAGCACTCGGCAAAACATCAACGTTTGCCGAGTGTTCTTCCGTCTGGCACTCGGCAAAAGCGCTGTTACCGTGACAGTCCGTCAACGCCTTTTTGCCGAGTGTTTTGTTTTGCCGAGTGTTTTGTTTTGCCGAGTGTTTTTCGGCACTCGGCAAAGCGTTTGACGAGTGCCCGACGTTTGACACTCGGCAAATCCACTGTTTGCCGAGTGTAACACTCGGCAAACAGTGGATTTGCCGAGTGTTTTTGGGCCTTCGCCGAGTAGCTGGGGCACTCGGCAAACGTCATGTTTCCGGTAGTGATTGAACAATTGAGTGAGAGTGCAAGATACAAAATTTTGATTTAGTTATTGGTCCTTTAAAACAAATTTCCAATATAATGTATCTTAAAATTATTAGTCCATAAAGGAGCATAGATTGATTGATTAGTATGATACAAATTACGATGAGGATCCACAAGCTAATTGGTAGATAGCTAAATTTTAGCTGGTGGCTGGATCCAAAACAAACTAAATAATGCCCAGCTAAAGTTTTTCTACTAGAAAAAACAGTAACTAACTCCAACTAGCAGCTAATGGATTGATTGTGTGAATCCAATAAAACGGACCCTCAGTTCGAACTGCAAATTGCATGCATGGAGGGCAACGAACTAGCACTAGTGCTAACTTCTAGCTCAATAGGAGTAGCAAATTTGGCTTGGACATTCTTTTACTAGTAGGAGGTAATGCTGAACTCTCCAAGGTCTCCCATCTTTCATGCGTGAGGTCCTTCGGTCTTCTGCTCCGATGCAGTAATTTTATGTTTAGATTTGTCTTAAGTCAATTTTGTAAAAAGATTTGACTATATAAATAGTTAATGAAATACCAACTACCATAATATATATTTTTATATTTAAAATTTTTAGAAATATTGTTGGTAAAAAACAGTTGTGACTTAGGACAAATATATAAATATAGTTATATCTTTGGACGAATGAAGGAGTTTGAACAGTACTCCCTCTGCTCCAAATTGTAGGTCGTTTTGGTTTTTCTAGATTCATAAGTGTTTGTATGTATTTAGACATACATTATATCTTTAGGTGCATATAAATTATGCACTTATAAAAGTTAAAATGATCTACAATTTGGAATGGAAGGAGTACATGAAACGCCACACAAACTGCCAAACAAGATTTGACTCGACGGATAGTTGATAATAAGCTCTATCGCATTATTAGCTAGCTAGTCATACTCTCTCCACTCGTTTTTTAGTTGGTCCATACATTATTACCTAGTACTCCACTAGAGCTTATCAACACGCTGTAGCAATAGATAGTCCACCTAGGACTTATGACACAAGAATCTCGCTGCTGTTCTGTTGCTGAATAGTTGATGGCAGTCATAGCGGAAAACAAGCAAGAGCCAAGAGCAGCAGGTTTCACGTGGCACCGATTTCTCCCGCGCTCCAACATTATTGGCAGTTGGTTGCTGATTGTTTGGTAACCACACAGATATTATCTTTAGGCTTCGTCGGCACTTGCCTACAGATCGATATTCTCTTGATTCATTTCATTCACTTAACCGTGGGACAGATATTTGGTGTCAGAGTAGAGAGACGTTGGAAGACAAAAACTAACGTGGAAATGTTGTAGAGAGCGGATATCGACCCTTGTGACTACTCTTATAGGCCACTTCCGATGCAAATAATGTCGTCTACTGCTCTCCACCTCACGATCGATCTCACATAGACACTCTACATTACTGTAGAAATTCTATCCGCATGCATTAATTTCTTCCATATATATCTCAAATAGCCAAGCATTAAATTATTGGGAGGGATTGCGTATTATATTATTGGCCTGGGAGAGGGCGGTGATCAAACATTACTTTTTTTTAAGATAATGGAAGAAAAATTCAGCTTCAACCTCCTCAAAGAGAACAAATTAGTCCACAGATATTACAAATGATGGTCAAATGCCACCAACACCAAATAGTTGAATTTAACAAAATTTCCAACTCAAATACAAATTTCCAAATTAAAAGGCTATCCATATGAACTAAAGAAGTGTAGAGTCGTCATCTCCAATATACCGCAAGCTTAAGTCAAGTATTATTTGGCTTCGGTCCCTGCAATTGAGCCCAAAACCGAAGCCAATATATTCACTGAATAGAACCTACAAAAAAGTTATACTACCTCACAAGCAATTAGCGCCCTATTTATACCCCCACAAGCTAGAAGAATAAGTAATTAATTCCAGTTAATTCCAACTAGCAGCTCATGAATTGATTGTGTGAATCCAATAAAACGGACCCTAAGTTCAAACTGCAAACTGCATGCATGGACAGCTACGAACTAGTACTACTGCTAACCAGTAGCTCAATAGGAGTAGCAAATTTGGCTTAGACATTATTTTACTAGTAGGAGCTAATGCTGAACTCTTCAGGGTCTCCCATCCTTCATGCATATGTTCATGAATGAGGTCCTTCAGTCTCCTGCTCCAATACAGTTATATTATGTTTACATTTATCCTAAGTAAAAAAATTTTAACTTTAACTATATAAATTGTTAATGACATACCAACTATCATAATAATTTTTAGACATATTGTTGGTAAAAAAAATAAAAGTATGTGACTTAGAACAAATATAAATATAGCTATATTTTTTTATGGACAGCAAAATGCCACAAGAATGTCGCCTCGCCTGGCCACAAGAATGTCGCTCGCTGCTGTGCTTGTTGCTGATTAGTTGATGGCAGTCATAGCGCGGAAAACAAGCAAAAGTAGTAGGTTTCATGTGGCGCCGATCCTCCCGCGCCCCAGCATTATATTGGCAGGCTATTCCCAGCGGGAAGTTTCATCTTGCAGTTTTCAAGAGTGACATGCCACAAAAAGATTTAAATTGATGAATGAAACCAATTCCCCTGATGCAAAGTTTCATTTCACGATTTCATAAGCTACCTATACCATTTAATTGATAAGCATGTGATTGGATATGGTTAGATGAAATGAAACTCTCTAGCCTCAATGTCAATTTCATCAGGTTTCATAGTTTTGGAAACAGTGCATACACAGTTTTATCTAGATTAAACTTATTTCATCTCTCTCTTCATAATTATCCTGACATGTCATAACATATGTTGATGCACTGGTGGAAAACGTGGCATTAGTCCTGGTTGGTAGGGGTCAAAGATCCCAAAAATTCATCCATGATTAAATTTTCGAGACGAGGGGGTTCTTTAGTCCCAGTTGGAATACCAACTGCGACTAAAAAGGTTTAAAAAAAAGTGCCGCTCGGCCCGCTCTGTGCCGGGCCCTCACCCGCCAGCGCAGCGGCGGCGCCCCTCTGTCCGTGCTAGCCACCCGCGCTCGCCCGTGACGGCCACCTGCTCGCGCCGCCCGCCGGTCGCTCCGTCTGCCGCTCGCCCGGCCGCCGCTCCATCCACCGCTCTGTCCGGTCACTCGCCCGCCCGCTCACTCCATCCACTCCGTCCGCCGCTAGCCCGCCCACTCACTCCGTCCACCGCTCCAACCGGCCGCTCGCCCGCGCCGCTCACCACTTGCCTGCACCAGCCACCCGCTAGCGCTGCCCGCCCGCCCTCTGCCCGCCTCCACCCTCGCCCACCTCCACACGCGCCGGCCACCGCTCGCTCGCCCGCCCGCCACTAGCCCACCTGCCCGCCCGCGCCCGCCGCTAGCCCTGCCCTCGTCCCGTTGCCGCTTCTCACTGCCAGTGAGGAGCGAGCAGAGGGGGAAGGGGAGGGGCAGCGCGAGGATAAAGGAGGGAGGAGAGGGAGGCACGGTAGAGAGAGAGGAGGAGAGGGAGGCGCGGTGGAGGGAGAGAGGAGGGAGGAGGCGTGCGCGGTGGAGGGAGGAAGGCAGAGAAGAGGCGCTGCGCGATGGAGGGATAAGGCAGCGTGAGGATAAGTGAGGATAAGTCCCGGTTGGTATTTATAACCGGGACTAAAGCTCCCCTGCGGTGGCCTTTGGGCACATTTTTGATCCATTTTTGATCCGGGACTAAAGATACTTTAGTCACGGGTCCAATGTTAATCGGGACTAAAGGAGTTGAATGGAAGATCAGTTCTCTACTAGTAATGTGTTACTGTATTTAATGTGCATAAAAGCTCTATAAAATTTGGACTGGGATTAGCCTAAGTCCAAGATAAACATTGCTACAGCTATTTCTACGCACTGCTCACGTGGCACAAGGGGTGCTTCACTTGCCTACAGATATTCTCTTGATTCATTCACGGAGGAGGTGGGAACCGTGCGATAGATATTTGGTGCGGCAGAGAAGTGTAAGGAGATGACGAAGGGGCGTGAGCCCCACTCAGCGTGGAAAACCGTGTATCGGCTCTCGCCAAAACGTAGCTACAGTTGTTTCTCTCACTCCGTTTCTTTTTTCTCCATGAAAGACAAAAACTAACGTGAAAGTGTTGTAGAGAGAGGATGCCGACCGTTATGGCTGCTCTTATAGGCCACTTCCAATGCAAATAATAATGTCCTAGCGTAATGTTGGCTATACTCTCCACCTCACGATCTCATATACTCGAATAGTCGAGCATTATTGGGAGGAGGGAGTAGCCTATCATTGGGAGAGACGATCGTATCTCAAACATTAGTGTCCCCAGTTATACGTACTCTACAAGCAATTAGCACCCTATTTATACCCCCACAAGCAATTGGCACAACAACTCAACTTGATTATTGGCTTTCACTTGGAGTAAAAGAAACAGTGGCCATGCCTTTGCCTGTCCTGGAATGCATGCCTCAACAATGGAAACTGCAGCTCCCTGCCATCTTCTTTACGTTTCTTCTCCCTCTCCTCGCCCTCGCTCTTGCAACAAGAAGCTTCTTCTCCACCAAAGGCCGCCGCCTCCACCTGCCGCCCGGTCCACTGAGGCTGCCTATCCTGGGCAACCTGCATCAGATCATGAGCGCGCTGCCCCATCGGAGCCTCCGCGAGCTGGCGCGTCGCCACGGGCCGGTGATGCAACTGCGGCTGGGCACGGTGCCGACGGTGGTGGTGTCGTCGGCGGAGGCGGCGAGGGAGGTGCTGAAGACACACGACGCCGCGTGCTGCAACCGGCCGGACACGCCGGGGGCGCGGCGGTTGTCGTACGGCTACAAGGACGTGGCGTTCACGCCCTACAGCGATTGCTGGCGCGAGATGCGCAAGCTCATTGTTGTCGAGCTCCTCAACGCACGCCGCGTCCAGGCCACCTGGCCAGCCAGGGAAGCCGAGGTGGACAAACTCATCGGTCGCTTAACCAGCGGAGGACGGAGACCAGTGTACCTGGAGGATCACATCTTCACGCTCATGGACGGCATTGTCGGCACGGTGGCACTTGGGAGCATATACGGTTCAGAGCAGTTTGCACACAAGAAGCACTTCCACGATCTGTTCGATGAGGCCATGGCTGTAAAGAGCAGCTTCTCCGCCGAGGACTACTTCCCCAACGTCTTCGGTCGCCTTGTGGACCATCTCACCGGCCTCGTCTCCCGCCGTGAGAAGGTATTTTGGGAGCTCGATGCTTTCTTCGACAAGATTATCAGCATGCACCTCCACCCGTCCCGCTCCACACCGGACAACGGGCCCAGCTTCATCGACGTCCTTATTGGCCTCACCAAGGAGCACGAGGGCACTTTCAGTTGGTTCACTGGAGACCACATCAAGGGAATGTTATCGGTACTCAACGTCATGAACATATAAAATTTATAGTAGAAAAGAGGATTTATGGAGCTATATATTATTTCATTTATAACTGTTATGCATACCATCTTTCAGGATACGTTCATAGGTGGAGTTGACACGAACTCGGTCACGGTGGTCTGGGCAATGGCCGAGCTGATTCGAAACCCGGAGGTTCTTAAGAAGGCACAAGACGAGATCAGAGGAGCGGTGGGCAACAAAAAGAGGGTAGAGCCGGACGACTTGCCCAAACTCAAGTACCTTAAGATGGTGGTAAAGGAGACGCTACGGCTACACCCGGTGGTACCGCTTCTAGCTCCGAGGGAGACCATGCGGCACATCAAGATCTGCGGATACGATGTGCCTGCCAAGACAAGGATCTTTGTAAATGTTTGGGCAATTGGCAGGGACCCTGCAAGCTGGAGTAACTCCGAGGAATTTGACCCAGATAGATTTGAGGGGAATGGTGTCGACTTCAATGGGGCACATTTTGAGCTTCTGCCGTTCGGCGCCGGACGTAGGATGTGCCCTGGAGTGGCCATGGGGGTGGCGATAGTAGAGTTCGCGCTGGCCAACCTGCTCTACTGCTTTGAGTGGGAGCTCCCAGATGGTACGACGGCGGAGGATGTGAGCATGGAAGAGGCAGGAGGGCTCACCATCAACAAGAAGTTCCCCCTCGTGCTTGTGCCGACCAAGTACAAGTGGCAGAGATCATGAGTCATGACCAGCTTATATTACCAAGACCGCTTATGGATCCATGACCAAGTACAAGTAATATCTAAATAAGTCCGATCATTTATGAGATATATATGATGTTGGATCTCCAAAAGGATGTGGTAATCTATTGCAGCAACCATCTAAAAACAAAACAAAAATGTATAGCCTGCTACTTTACTTGTATATATTTATATACTTTTTCACATCTGAATATGTTGTATCCAAGCCCTCATTTGAAACTGTAGTTCACCATAGTTTTCAGAGCAGTTTGATTCATGACAATCGTACACATACTATCATAATATGCAATTTTTATATTTAAAATAAATAATTTTTAGAGCTATTATCGATCAAAAATAAAAGTGTATGACTTAGGACAAACATAGACATAGCTATAAACATAGCTATGCTCTTACATGGATGGAGCATACCAAAATACCACGCAAACTGCCAAACAAGGTTTGACTTAGAAGGGAGTAGTTGATGAGCTCTACTAGCTAATTTTCTTTTTGCGAATCGCACACTACACGCAGATGCTCACATACACATACATATACTCATCCCTACGAACACACGCACGCAATCCTACCCCTATGAGCACCTTTGAAAGACTGAGCTGGCAAATCTTCAAGATTGACGAAGTCATCACTGATACCTCCCTATCGACGGGTCGGCGTCAGTTGCCATCTGCTGGAGCTTGCTACATCATTTTGACAATACAGCGTGTAATCTCAGGTAAGGCCGAGTCGCGGGCGCAGGTGCTGCTCGAGCATGACGGTCTTTTTCTGTTTCTTATATGTGTACAGAAAACATCAAGGATATGGACCCACCTGTCCGTGTGGTAAATAATAATTAAGCCCCACATGTCAACAAGATTAAATTGGACCAAACCAAAAAAAAGTGGGCAGAAGCAATCCTCACTTTATAGATTGGTAAGATATATATAGTGAGAGTATACTCCGTGGCCGGCCATAGAATAGTTTATTCTATAGCTACGCTATCTAACCAACCACCCATCACAACTGCTATACAGCAAATCGATTATGGTACGACCATAACTGATTCCTCGAACATCGTGACTCTAAATCACCCTTTCTTTCTAAGCGAACACCTCCCTGAATCATCATTGACAAGTCACAAAGAACCTAGTTTATGTGAAGTAGAAGAATGCATGGATCGGAGCTGGCGGAAATGAGAGGCATCAGGAAAAAAATTAGCACTTTGCATTGACCTCATTCCTGACTCTGCTTAGAATGTCGCGGGGAGACGGTCCAGATGCTAGGCTCGCAGCACTGACTGACCAAAGTTGGTATTACGGATCTAGTAGATAAGCTGAGTCTCAGGATGTTACCATCCGCAGCTGGCGCACTGATCAAGATGGCAGGTGGCAGGAGGGCGGCAGGAGGTCTTTTGCTGCTTCCACATCGACATTTTTCAGTTTCACCGATCTGGCCTGACGTGTGGGCCTGCACACCTAGGCCCAATCCAATTAAAACCAACCCCCGGTTTCACCGCCCACACCCATCAACATTTCTGTATTAGCAAAATATACAAAAAAAAGTGAAAAAGAAATGCCTGATAGATCTTGTCCAACCCAAGCCACTCCGGGAAACAGTAAAGTTGACGAGTGTTTTCTACAGCCACGACCAACCACTGTACAGTTTCAGATGAAGGCTTTCCAGGTTCTTTCTCTTCCATTCATCGTTCGTTGGTTGTTATACTTTAGCTTATCATTGTAACATTGCAATGAAATATTGTAGGTCCAGGTGAAAGCAGCAAGGAAGCAACAAGAGGAGATGGCAGCGAGGATGCAGCAGATAGTTCAGCACAGGTTAGAGGTCGAGCGGTAGAGGATGGAGGAAGAAAAATCAGATGAGGATGGACCAGATGTTCTAGTACAAGCAGAATTTTGCTTCGAGCATGGGTCAATCTTTGCCACCACCACCGATGTTGTTCCCTCCACCTCAGCCACCCACAACTACTCCTGTGAGTCACTTGACACATTGTGCTTAAGATTGAATACTTTAATTTTGACAACTACAGATGTTAGCTCAGAATGTCCTATCCTATGTGTAGAATCAATCGGCGGCTTTGAATAATGAAGACCAAGATTTGTCTCAGTGGTCTCCTTGGCCTCCACAGATTTAGACTTTGCATTTGTGACTTGAACTTGGATGAAACTTAGTTGTGACTTGAACTTGAATTTATGGCTTGTTTCATGCTTACTTTGGATTATGTCTGTGATGTTTATGAATAATGCTTGTAATGGTGGTTGTGAATTATGCTTGTGATTGTTTCTTATAAATGCCTGTGATGATGTGTATTGTGAATTGAGAGGGGTCCGTTATACGTGACAAAATGGGTAAAAAGGGGTACTGTCCACTTTGCCGAGTGTTACACTCGGCAAAGAGGGGCTTTGCCAAGTGTTTTGGCTTTAACACTCGAGAAACGTTAATTTTTTTACCGAGTGCCTCAAGGTCGGCACTCAGCAAATTTTAATTTTTTGCCGAGTGTGTGCCGTCTGACACTCGACAAACTTGTCGTTAACCTGGACGCCGTCACCGCCATTGTCGCCGAGTGTTTATCTTCGCCGAGTGTCTTTTTGGCCTTCGGCAAACCTTTTGCCGAGTGCGCGATGTTTGACACTCGGCAAAGACCTGTTTGCCGACGCAAAATTTGCCGTGTGCTAAATGCTGAGTGTTACACTCGGCAAACTCTTTGCTGAGTGTTTTTAGACCTTCGCCGAGTGCCCCTGGCACTCAGCATGTTCTCTGTTTCCCGTAGTGAGCCAGTATATGGTATAAACGATACATTTTGAGGAATGTTGGTGAACGTTGTACATTTCAATATATAGTTTCAGGCATAGTAAATAAGATTGTGATTCTTGCTATCATATCATGCATCTTGACCTAGCAGAGTCAAGTTATCGAGATTGATTTGCAATGTATTAGCACGGAATTAAGTTATTAGGTATTAGAAAAGAGGGAGATTGGAAAATTGAACTCAAAACATAATGAAACTATATATTGAATGCATCCATATAATGCCTCACCTACTTAAAATAAATACATAACATTTGTCTTGCAACTGAAACTTAACAATTTGACATGTTTCCCTTCTGACCAATATATACCAAGCCATCACTCTTTCTTCCTAAGCAAACTCCGCATCGAACCAGCAGTCACAAGTCACAAGGAACTTCGGCTCCATGCCTAAGGGTAGGTTTGTTCCAGTTTCTATGAAGTAGAAGATGGCGGAAATGAGAGGCAACAGGAAACAAGTTACCATTCCACTCTGCACCTAGAATGCCCTGAACAGTCTCTTTGGGCGTGATTGGTTTGCTGTTGAGCCCAGCCTGGTTCGTACCAGAGAGCCAGGCTAAATAGATGTGATGAAGGGGGCTACGAACAGAAATTATTTGGTTGCCCGCATGAGATAAACTCTTAAAATTACATAGTACAGTGATGTTTATTTTGTTTGAGTTTATTTTAATATCTCTTATTTTGAGATCTTTGAAAAATATTAATATTACTTAATATAAGTTAATCATTCGCTTAGCATTATCATTAGTGGGAGATCACTTGCACCCGCCTAGCCAGGCACGCGGAAACGAACTTCGTCTGTGTTTACTGGGAGCCGAGCTTGATGGTACCTTTTGCATGCGCCGGACCAGGCTGAGATGAGTCTGCAGCCAACTAAACTAGCACAGACTGCATCCCAGCAGCCTGGCTCAGCCTTGGCACAGGCAACCAATCAGCCCCTTCGCTCTCTGGGCCGATATACTTGATGTTGGGCTTGAGCTTCCTTCGGCTCCTCTTGGGCTTGAGTTGATTTGCAACAGCTTCTGGTGTAGCGTGGCGGCATCAGGTTGAGATTTTTGTAGTAGTCGTCGTCATCAAAGCAGGTAGCATATATGTTAACAGTTTTGTTGCTTGCATCATGTATACCTTAGAGAAATCGAATAACATGAGTGTTGATGTCGTGGTGTCCTCGATCAGTTCTAGCTTTCATGTCCTTCCGGGAAAGTGTCAGTGTAAAAAGGACATGCATGGACCTTTCATTAACCATTCGCATCCGCTGCCAATGTTTCTGCAAACAAAACCCTCCATTTGTGTTGCGAGCGTAGACATGCTTGTTAACTCGTTTACACTTCGCCTTCTTCATCGGCTTCTTCCTATTCAAGCCATCTATCATGTATAAAGATAGATAGGCTGTTGGTTGTTGGGCTTCAAGACTTACAAACGTTTGAGCTCTACATCTAATTCCCCTAAAATTGTATCCCAATCTGTGATCTGTACTGAAGTTATCCATAACCATTATTGGTGATTTAGCTTGGCCGTCTAGGACACTTGCACCAGGAGCATTTCCTCTAGCGTACTGCATGCACGTCATGACATAGTCACTGACATATGGGCCTGCGCACCACCCCAGTCCCATTACACCAGCCCCGGTTTCACCACCCATCAACATTGCTATACGTGTAAAATATACAACAAAAGTAAAAAAAGAAATTCCTCGTAGATTTAATCAACCGAGGCCACTACATAGTGTACCCCACGCATTTTGAGGATTGTTGGTGAACGCTGTATGTTTTAAGTTCAATTTAGCAATATCCCTCTTTTTTAATATCTAATTACTTTTTTCCATGCTAATATATTGCAAATCAATTTTGATAGCTTGACTCTGATAGGGCAAGATGCATGATAGCAAAAATCACAATCTCATTTACCATGGACAGAAACTACATATTGAATGCATACATATAATGCCTGAACTCACCTACTGAAAAGTAATACGTGACAATTGTCTTAACTGAAAAGTAATAGATTGACATGCATGATTTCTTTTGCCCAATATATAGATACCAAGCCACCCTTTCTTTCTAAGCGAACACCACACTGAATCATCACTGACAAGTCACAAAGAACTTAGTTTCTGTGAAGTAGAAGACTGCATAGATCGGAGCTGGCGGAAATGAGAGGCATCAGGAAACAAATTAGCACTTTTAGCTCCTGCCAGGCTCGAAGCACTGACTAATAAAGTTGGTATTACGGATCTACTCCCTCCGTTCCGAATTGTATATCATTTTGACTTTTATATATTCATAGATACATAACAATGCATCCATACAATGCCTCACCTACTGAAAATAAATACATAACAATTGTCTTGCAACTGAAACGTAACAATTTGGCATGTTTCTTTTCTGACCAATATATACCAAGCCACCATTTCTTCCTAAGCAAACACCGCATCGAACCAGCGCTCACAAGTCACAAATTAAAGAACTTGGGCTGCATGCTGAAGCTGGCCTACCAATTTAATGTCTGGGGGTAGATTTCTTCCAATTTCTGTGAAGTAGAAGAATGCATGGATAGGAGGTGACGGAAATGAGAGGCATCAGGAAACGAATTAGCACAGGGTGTTGGCCTCCGCTCTCTGCCAAGAATGTCCACTGCCTAGAATGTCCAGACTGACAAACCCTTTCTCTTTGGGCTGATATGCTTCATGTTGGGCTTGCGCTTCCTTCGGCTCCTCTCGAGCTTGAGTTGATTTGCATCAGCTTCTGGTGAAGTGGCAGCATCAGGTTGAGATGTAGTAACAGTCGTCACAGCAGGTAGCATGTTAGCAGTTTTGCTGCTTGCATGATACCTTAGCAAAGTGTCAGTGTAAAAGGACATGGACATCTCATTAACCCACTGCTGGGGAATACACCTTCAGTACCGGGTTGAAACCTCCCTTTAGCACCGGTATGCAACCGATATTGCTATTTCGGTAGTACCGGATCAAATAACTGGTACTAAAGGGGTGGTACTAAAGGCATCCCTTTAGTACCGGTTGTTTATACCACTGCTTCAGCTTCTAAAAGCGCCTACTTCTCCAAGAATCATAAGCGCCCACTTCTCCAAGAATCACAATCACAAATTCCTTGCGAGCACACGAATTTCACAAGAATCAAAAAAATTCACAATCACATGAATCACAGTAAGAATCACAATCATAAATTTCACAAGAATCACAGCACAAATCACAAGAATACATTTCAGAAGAATCACTATCACATAATTCACAAGAATCACATAAAGAATTAAAACCATAGAGTTCACAGGAGAGCTTCGCCTGTGCCATCGGGCCTCCCACTGCGCTTCCAGGGGTTGGCCAGGGAGGCCCCCTGCGCCTGCGGTGGCCGGCAGCCAGTGTCCCCAGGGGCCGGCGGCCAGGGAGATCCCCGGCGCCCATGGTGGCCGGCGGTCGGGGAAGCCCCCTGCACCTGCGGTAGTGAGAGAGGAGAGGGAGGAGGCTGTGTTGGCAGTGAGAGAGGAGAGGGAGGAGGCTGTGTGGAGGGAGGAGTGGCCGGTGGGGAGATAAGTTTGGTGGTGTGGGTGGGGAGATAAAGGATAAGACCGAGTGGGTAGGGAGATAAGGGAGAGAGATAGAGGATTCGGAGAGAGCTTTTAATATTGAGTGGAGATTTCACCCGTAACTAAAGATCCTCAAGCACATTAGTACCAGTTGGAGGCTCCAACCGGTACTAATTGGTAACCTTTAGTAATGGATGAAGTCTCTACCTAGTACTAAAGGGGGCTCCTCGTCGACTAACCGCTAGACCCAGTACTAATGCTCACATTAGTATCGGGTTAAAAACCAACCGGAGTTTTCCATTAGTGACCGATCGCATCAGCTCAGCTCAGCAAGACAAAACCTCCATTTGAGTGTGGACATGACTATTAAGAACAATTTTTTTGGAACGAAATTATATTAAGAACAATTGTGCCTCGTGATGTTAACTCGTTTACAGTACTCATATTGTGGCATGGCTCATCTCATGCTTGCCGTCGAATGCATTGTCAAATCTGAAGCTCCATTTCCGTTTCTGTAGTAGCACTGGAGCAAGCCAATCTAGGCTGATGGTGGGTTGGTTTCATGAACGATTGAACGAATGCTTATGGTCTTATGGAGGGTCCTAATTTAGAGGAAACAAATTATCACTCTCGGCCACTTTCACTCTCTGCCTAGAATAAATGTCCTGGACTGACAGTCATAGGCATCCTTAAGCTTGTCCCTTGGATGCAGTGTCCAAATCTACACCATCGCTGCAGTCTGGTGCACCCATCACGTCGAAAGGAGGCGGGCATTTTTTATAGGGTTCGAGCATGGATAAACAGAGTATGAGATACAAGATCGCCGCCGGACTTGCCAATCAACTCGGGTGGCGCCAGATTTTCCTTCTTAACCAAGACGATCTCACATCTTTCCACTCGCGTGTAGTTCAAAACTCAGGAAGCTCGCAAAGGTCAACCTCCATATAAGAATTATATAAATCCAACTGTAGAATATTGGAACTGCTCCCATGATTACCAATAACTAACCCCAATAAATCAATAGAAAAAAAATATCAATCATAAAAATCCTAGATCATAGGAGCGATTTGTTTCTTATTGAACTTCCTCAAGAACAGTTCAAAAGATGTGATTTCCAGTGCATTTGGTGCGCACGTTCACTGAGTACCACCGTATCAGATAGGGGTAACTAAAGATGCTACGTTCAAAACCCGACCGGTTCCACCCAATGTCTGGTACAAGGACATCCACACACTCAGAACAAGGGGATGCATCATTTCTTCTGCTGCTTCGACACGTTCAGCTGCTGGAGGTTGAGCAGCAGGTCATTGGAGTCCAGGAAGACCTTGTTGGCTGAGGCTGCAATCGTGTGCGAGATCTCCCTCGCGGCTTCAATCTGCCTCAGGGCAAGGAAAGCAGGGTTGTTTGCAATGGCCTGGCCAATCAGCTCTGCAGACTTAGCCTCTCCCTGTTCACAGCAGAGACCACCAAAAGCAGATTGTGTTTTAGAGCAAGGCTCAGCTCACAAAATGAATATAAGTTTAGATGATGTATAAATCTTAGACATCATGCAGCAAAAACTATCAATATAAGAGGCATCTTCCTCTACTCATCTTCCTCATACTTTACTCCAATCTTTTGCAGGTTTAGGTGCCATGCTTAATCAAGAATTGGTTTCTTACCTGAGCCCTGATAATTGCACTTCTCTTATCTTGCTCAGCTTTCTCGACAATGAACTTTGCACGCTCAGCTTCCTGTGCAGCAACTTGTTTGGCTTCAATTGCATGAGTAAACTCCTTCCCAAAGCTCAGGCTTGTAATGGAGACATCATCAAGAGCAATGCTAAAGTTTCTGGCCCTCTCGGTCAGTATCTTCCTAATCTCCCTACTAACAGTCTGAAATTGGAAGGAGAACAGAGTAAACAATGGTGCTCTGAAGTATAAGCTTTTTACCAATATAGAAAAGCAATATACAGAAGATATGTGTAGATCATATCATCTTACTTCTCTCTGTGTGATCAACTGGCTAGCATTGTATTGAGCTACAACAGCTTTCAGTGTTTCATGAATGATAGAAGGCAGAACTCTCTCGTTGAAGTTCTCCCCCAAAGTCCTGTAGATATGGGGTAGCCTCTCTGGCATAGGCCTTGTGAGGACACGAAGACCAATTTTCACCTGCCAAATAAAGTACAGAATAGATATATCAAAATATGAAATGAGTCACATGATTAAGGAAAAGGTCCATTTTACTCCCCTCACCTATTCACTTTGTCCGCTTAACCCCCCGAACAAAATTTAGGCTCAATTTACTCCCCTGAACTATTTCATTTGGTCCAATCTACCTCCTAATTAGATTTCTCTTTTTTGTTTCTCTATGAGTTGAACTTTGAGTTCAAATTTTGTTTGAGCGGATATAAAACATGATGCCTTATGTAAAAACAATTATACTAAGAATTTTTCATGGTCATTTTCATAGGTTAGGAATATTTAATACAAAACTGATCTAGATATACAAAACTGTATGAAAATAATCATGAAAAATCCCTAAAAGTACTTTCTAACGTAAGTGTCAAGCTCTAAGTCAAGTGACCAAATCTGAAATTTAAACTCAACTTGTGTATGAAGAAATAAAAAAGAGATTATTCATCAGAGATATGGGT
>NC_028458.1:44513432-44563958 GCF_000263155.2 Setaria italica
AAAGTACTTTTCTAACGTAAGTGTCGAATTTTAGTCACGTGTCAAAGATCGGAAATTTAAACTCAACTCGTATATGAAGAAATAAAAAAGAGAAATCTAATTAGGGGGTAGATTGGACCAAATGAAATAGTTCGGGGGAGTAAATTGAGCCTAAATTTTGCTTAGGGGGTTAAGCGGACAAAGTAAATAGGTGAGGGGAGTAAAATGGACTTTTTCCCCTGATTAATCATAGCTTGTGTTACAAAATAAATATATACTATTTCAGAAAGTACAGCAATTATGGTAAAATCAAAGAAGTGCATCGGAATTTAATAGAATAAACAAATAGTAGCATTCTGTGTAGTAAGATAAAACAAAAATGGAGCGCACTCCATAATATGGAAAAAAAAAAGGTAAACCTACTGTTTATACCTCAGGCAAAAAAATTAACTAGAATAGACTTAGTTAAATGAGCATGCAAAAGAAAAATGCCTTATTATTATCTGGTTATAGCACCCCCCAGATGGCAACAACTGATAATGGTCAAAGAAACTGCAAGATGATCTTCTGAATTTAGGTTAACTGTTGACAGCTTTTGTAGCAAATTAGCAATGATACTGTTCCCCGATGAATTTATGAACAAATATTTGAATGTAAATTGAAGAGAAACCACTAGTGCTGAAACAATAATAACAGCCAGTGCAGACATTTTAGGATCATATGAACTAAGGATGAAACAGGTTTGTCGACCCAAATTTCACATGAACTTGATAATGCAATGACCAAGTGATGCAGAAGAATGCATGTCAGGTGGCACACAGCAACATTTACACTAGAGTTTAAAAACAAGTTCCAAAAAGAAATGAAGAATGTTAAGTTGGAATCATTGGACTAAATAGATATGCATATTTACCATCTGAAGATCCCTGCTTCCAGAAGTACTCTCAACAAGATTGGGGCGAGCACGGACATCATAAATGATTGGCCGTTCAAACCATGGAATCATAAAGTGAGTCCCTTCAGGGTATACCTGCATAAAGAAAATATTTAGCATAAATTGAACTGGCTCATCATCCAGGGGATTGATACTGTGCATGTTAAACAATAAGCCAATCAACAAAATGCCGCAAAAAAGTCAAGTTACACATTAAGAATTTTTCACCAGTTCACACATTAACAGATCCTACAAGTACATCAACAGTTTGGTGCACTGAAAAACACTGTAACTGATATATGACAGGAAATCTAGCACTACAAATAATGGTGCACAAAAAAGATCAACACGAACTACTTTGACAGGAACAGGTTATGATTCAGTTTGAAATATACTCAAGATAAAGAAAGCAAATTGCAAACCATATTTAAACTTTAAACTGATTTTTAGATTTAGACAAGCTAAGCTCAACCCACATGGGTATGCTTCTATATCAGATTGTTGCAAGCTGGGCGACATAAATGCACCCAAGCATTCATATCATGCTTATGCAATTGTTATGTCCATGCAAGCCAACTAGCAATTCAGTTAATTTTGTGCTATTTACATTAGGCACACGGACAGCACACCAGGGCAAAACTGTGATTCAAGCCCTTTGTGATTACACGTAAATGAGTAAATGGCAAGATATGCTTCATTAGCTTCACACTTCATTAGATCAATGAAGAAAAAGAACACATACATAAATTTTGGACTAAGAAAGTGCAAAGGATAGCTAATATCCTTTTGCACTAATTGTGTCTTGTAGACTTTCTATAAAGCTTACATGGCTCCTAAAAACATACGACTTACTAAAAAGTTGGCTCTGCATTGAAAAATAATCAGCAAAACCACACAAGATTCCCTTTTAACTCTAAGGCCATCTAAGACAAAGATGCTATAAATCCTCCCTAAGAATAGTCTGCACCAACAACAACTCTTACATTTTGAATTTGCAGAACCTAATTGGTTGCCTCCAGAAATGTTGCAGATAAATAGCATGGCCAAAAAACAACATTTCACATGCTGGCCACGATCTAGACAAATACCAGGAATGAAGCATTTAAAAATGAATGAAGTCAATAATAACAACATAAATCGTACAGGTTACATAAAAAGGATGAAAATTATCATCTGATCTATTGAACCATAATTTCTTTTAAGGATATAAAGAGCACCAAAAAACATATATCAATTAAACGATCATAGCAGAAATAGAAACATCTCTGTGTCCATTGTGGTTAAGGAAATAAGAAGATCGATAGTTGATTTATGATGTGCAAATGCGTTGTACCACATCCACATTAAAAACCTGGTTGCACTTGCCTGTGATAAATTGCTAGTTCAGATTTAGAAGACGTAGTTTAACAAAAGTGGAAGTGGAAACACCTTCTAATAGTTACATGCTACACGACAAACATGGAGATTTCGTATTGTGCATCACAGTGCCTAAGATGATAATACAAGGCAGTTGCTAGTTCCAAACCATCTTTTACAGCAAAATTTCAAGACTACCACAACTGTAAAAGTGGGATAACATACACGTGGAATAGAGATAGACACATCAAACAATAGTTTCTTTTTAACAATAAAGCTAGCAAGCACTTCAGACATCATAGAGTATATGTCAAAACAGGAACCAGATGAAACCACGAGTATTGTACTACAGTTTGGGATGATTGTGCAGGTACTCAACACAGATTCTGACAATAAAAGCCTAGGATTTTGAACCATTATCTTGTTATGTTTCTAAATAAGGAAAAGGGGTGCCGTTCTCCGTTGACAATTTGACAGGCAAAACTCACGTTTTGCCAATTTTAAATAGCTCTGATTCATGGCAAATATGTCCAACAGTGACAATAACATCCCCGACTACAATTCAGCAAACCACATTATCTCCAGCCACACTGCACAAACGCCAAAAAAGATGCCTACCCTGCTGACAATATGACAAGTTCCTACAGACGCACATTTGTCTGAGAATCTTTTTATAAAAGTAGCGCGCATGATTATCTCAGATTTACTGGGATATGCTTACAAATCGAAATAAATCTTGTCACGAACATCATCTAGGACGCAATTCATCTCAGCACAGCGCCTACAGCCACATTTCCCTCCCAATCGCACCCTCAATACTACCCAGGCCAAATGGCTTCCACCCAATCCAACAAACCACCGCGGCGTCCATACCTTGTCCTTGATCCCCTGGATGCGGTTGAAGACGATGGCGCGGTGCCCTCCCTCGACGTTGTAGAGGCTGTTCATGGCGGCGTACACGGCGGCGCCGCCGAACACGGCGACCTTGAGCAGCGCGCTGGCCCCCGGCGGGGGTGCCGGGATCCGGCCGCCGCCCTTGACGTTCATCCTCGCCGCGCGCGCGCGCTTGGAGATGGAGCTGGAGGAGAGGGGGCGCGCGAGGAGGCGGCGGAGCACTTGGGGGGCGGCGGGGCGCGGCGGCTAGGGTTTTGCGGGGGTTTGGTTTGAGAAGGGGGAACTGGGAAGTGCGGCCTTGAGGAGGGCGGCGGGTGTTCGGAGCCGTCGGATACTGAGTGGACGGCGACGGCGGCGAGGTGAGGTGTTTTCTTTCCTGCACGGCAAGAAAGAAAAGCACCGATGGTGGTGGTGCACCACCGTGCACGGCTGCACGGCTCCACCTCTCCGTGCACGTGGCACCATCTAACAGTGTAACTTTATCTTAAAAATAAGGTCAAGAGCGTACTCATTCACTTACTAATAGTCACATACACACTATTTAATGTTAATTATTCCTGTAGCACTAAATTTGGTTATGCCAATCGCATCTCATATCTTGACGTATACATATTCAAGTGTTTTTAGTAATTATTTTTTATAAGCGTGTGATACGAGACACATTAATGGGTATGTGAATATAGTGCGAGTACGTGATGCCGATGGGTGTATGTGTGTGTTGTGCATTATATTGTAATTAAAAATTTCCTACAAATAAATTTTTTTTAAGGCCCCGTTTGGATCATTGGAATTGAATTCCATCCTAATAATCATAATTTAGACACAAATTAATTAAGCTAATATAATTGTATGTGGAATATAGTTGTATATTATAGTTGGTGATATGGGAGAGATACTTGTATGATGCAGTTCTACTATAGAGAAGCGAGTCTAAGAGCGTGCTATAAGAATTGAATTCCATCTAATAACCATAATCTATAGAATCAATTTCCATCTCCCACCCCATGAATTTAAGATAGGCTTATATCTAAACTTTGGAAAGTTGTGGAATGCCACATTCCAACATAAATTAGCCTACTCCATTAAATAGATTCCAATTTCTTGGACCCAAACGGGGCCTAAGTGTAATGTAAGTTGTCCTAGTTGAGATCCAAGAGAGTAGTAGGGTTATCATTAGCTGACATAAAATTATGCCAGGTAACAAACTAAGACCTCAAGAGCAATTTTTTATTATTGTTTTGAATAATATGGTAGGATGATGACCTACATATTAGTGTTATTGGTTCTGATGGTGCTTATATTAATCTACTCTTTTTCTATAATTGTAATTATGAGTATTTCCCAGTGCCGCAAATGTTATGAAAAATGGTGAAAACCTCGCATTTTTTCGCACGTTGTAAGGTTCAAAAGCATCGAGTCCATCAACGCAAAAAGGTGCGGGCCTGGCCCAGGCTACTTCTATGCCATGCAGCCATGCCTGTTAATGGGTCTAAACCCAACCAATGCAGCCTAGCCCACAAAATCGTTTTTTTAACCCTACCCAAAGCAGCCCACGAAATGGTTCCAACCCATAAAGATAGCTTTTAAGAAGAACATGAGGTACTTTGCAAATCAGTACAGCCCATGGGCAGCAATACTGCATTAGCATTCGAGAATCGACACCACAACTTTTGGTGTGTGTGTGGTGGGGGGGGGGGGGGGGCATGCTTAGGTATAGATTCATTTTTGAGAGAAAACAAAGCCAACCCCTTCTGTAGTCCCCATTGATATGTTGGTCAGTAGTGGGCCAGTAGTGATAATTTGGCTGGTACTCCCTCTGTTCCAAATTATAAATTATTTTGATATTTTAAAATTTATAGATTTTGTTATGCTATGCCTAAATATATACTAAGAACTATGAATCTATATAGGAAACACAAAACGACCTATAATCTAGACGGAGGGATTATTTGCTACCTCATTTTCTCATTCCTTCTCTACACACCTCTAGAGCTAACCCAGTACGGCCTATTTCTTCATTTCTGTCAGCTGTGTACTGTATCACGGGCAGCGGTGGACCCAGGGCTCGAACGGAGCCTGGGCAAGCCTAATGATAATTCTCTTCCTATCTCTAACAAAAAAAAGATGAATGCGGCCACGACTGATCGATTTGAACACTGCTAGCTAAGTATTCTACTGATCCTTCCTCTCACTCGCATCTCATTGTTTAACTCAAACACAGGTACAGACTACTTGTCCGTGCCTCTCTCTGTTGGCGATCAATGCATACAAGAACAACCCACGTACTGCTCATGCATGCACCGAGCGCACCCCTAATCACGGGCAGTGCCAGCATGTGAGGTAACACTAGAGAACTAATTTTCCATCCAAACCCTTTAGTCCCTGTTAACACTAGACCCGTGACTAAAATAGCTTTAGTCCCGGATCAAAAATGTACCACCGAAGGTCACCATAGGGGGGAGCTTTAGTCCCAGTTGTAACGGCTAGAACTATCACACCGACGGTCCCACCCTTTTGTCCCGGTTGGAAACTCCAACCGGACAAAAGGTTTAGTCCCAGTTGGCAATTCCAACCGGGACAAAAGTGTTGTGAAGGTGTGGTATTTAATCCTGGTTGGAATTTTCAACCGGGATAAAATCTCCTCCCCTATAAAATTACCAGACTGAGAGCTTTTCTTCCTCCCCCAGCCCGAGCCACTCCACTCCACCAGAGACACTTGGCCTCCTCCCCATGGTGAGCAAGCAACCTTAGGGGAGGTGCTGCCCAAATTTTTTTCCTCATTTCCATGGGGATTGCACTCATCCAAAGTGTTGTGAAGGTTAGCTACTTCATCCTCCCTTCATTTATTGTTATTATGCTTTGTTTTATGCTTTAGAGAGGGAGAAAAATGAGTTTTTTAGAATGAGGGAGAATGGAGAGGATTTGTATTTATACATATTTTTGAGCTAGAATTTGATGGATGGGTTGCTTGTTATATATGATTCGTATTAGTTAAAAAAACTTGATCAATATTAGGTATGAGAAAAAATAGAGTAAATGTGTTTTTAATAATTAGTTATTGCAATAAAATTAAGGTAAATAAATTGTAGGTGTAAGAAAATAGAATGTGGTCATTGCTACAATTTTTTATGTCACTGCAATTTAACAATAATAGTATTTCTTTGACCAATAATTTATTTATCTCATGTTTAATGCAAGTATTAAATATTATAAATAATAATCTTATACGAAGCCCTATGTTCATTTTCCACGTAATACGATGCAGATGGACCAGTAATTGATGTACCATCTTTGTTCCTCCAATCCCAGTTAACAGTGTCTGCATATGGCATAAATGTGCTTACGCTATTCTTTACACATAACTCAATCTTCTCCGAAGTCTATGGAGAGTCACATCCGCTCCTCCAGTACCAGAAAATGATGGTAGAATAGAAGAGCTTCGAGTCCACAACCTCATCATAAAAGAATCCAGACATCTTTTTGGAGCCTAATTCTCATAATAGAAGTATGCTGGCTCAATATTCTCTTCAGGCAAAGATCTGTTCACTAACCTTGACCTAGCGGCTTTTGGTTGGTTTTCGCTTGCCACCATGAGCCATGCTCGGTGAACAGATCTTTTGTCTGGACAGGCTATTGTGTGTGTCACCATACTTCTATTTGAGAATGTGGCACTTGCTCCAAAAGATATTTGGATAATTATTTTAAGATTCATTTATGATATTCAGCCCGAGTATATGGACTCGAAGATCTTGTATTGTACCATTATTTTCTGGTACTGGACATGTGGAGGTGACTCTCGATAGACTTCGGAGAAGATTGAGTTAAGTGCAGAGATGGCTTGGAGGACAAACATTATGATATGTTTTACCATTATTTTATGATAATTGACTACGTGAAGTCCATTATGGAGCGTAGGTAATCTTTAGTGTATATGTATCTTTATTGTCTTGTTATGAGTGTAATCTTTATATGTATCTTTAGTGATTGTTATGAATGTTGAATGGTGTAATTTTCATGTGAATTGTTTTTATCTTTATGAAGGTTGATTGGTGTAAATTATGAATATTGATCAAGTTTTTTATCTAATATGAAGACCTATGTCCATTTCTTACTTAATAATTTATTTATCTAATATTTTTTGCAAGGTCTAAATATTATAATCACATTAACTCTATTTTTTTCCTACCTAATATTGATCAAGTTCTTTATCTAATACGAAGACCTATGTCCATTTCTCACGTAATATGATGCAAATGGACCGGCAATGGATGTATAACATCGAGAGATGGATCAAGAGGTTTGTTGATAGCTTACATTATTTTCTCAAAATGGCCAAAGTGAACAAGCCAGAGAATGGGTTCATATGTTGTCCATGCTTCCAATGCAGTAACAAGAAGGACTACTCTTCCTAGGGGACTGTTCACAGCCACTTGTTTAGATATAGTTTGATGCCTAACTATTTGGTTTGGACCAAGCACGGCGAAAGAGGGGTTGTAATGGAAGATGGCGAAGAAAGAGGAGGATGATAACAACATTCCGGACTGGACTGTAGGCCAAGCTTTTGCAGATACTACAATGGGTGAGGCTGATGAAGATGAGTTTGCAGAAGATGACTCGATTGATGATCTTGCTCAGGTGCTACGGGATGCACACAGAGATAGCGAAACTGAGAAGGAATCAAAAAAGTTGCAGCGCATGATAGATGTTCACAAAAAAATTGTTATACCCAGATTGCAAGCAGGGGCACAAAAAATTGGGTACCACTCTAGAATTTCTGCAATGGAAGGCAAAAAATGGTGTGTCCGATAAGGCATTTTAGGGGATATTGAAAATTGTAAAGAACATTCTTCCCAAGAATAATGAATTGCCGTCCACAACATATGAAGCTAATCAGATTGTTTGCCCTCTGGAATTGGAGGTTCAAAAGATACACGCATACCCTAATGACTGTATCCTCTATCGTGGTGATGAATACGAGAAATTGGATGCTTGTCCTGTGTGAGGAGCGATGTGGTATAAGATCAGGTGAGATGATCCTGGTGATGTCGAGGGGCAGCCTCCCAAGAAGAGAGTTCCTGCGAAGGTGATATGGTATTTTCCTATAATACAACGTTTGAAGCGTTTGTTCAGAAATAAGGCGAATGCTAAGTTGATGCAATGGCACAAAAAAGAATGTAAGCAAGAGGAGATGTTGAGACACCCCACGGATAGGCCCCAGTGAAGATCAATTGATATAGCATTTCCGAACTTTGAAAGTGATGCAAGGAACATAAGGTTTGGTTTAAGTACTGATGGGTATAATCCATTCGGTGAGTTGAGTAGTCATAGTACTTGGCCTATGACCTTATGTATGTTCAACCGTCCTCCTGAGCTATGCATGAAGCGGAAGTTCATTATGATGCTGGTGCTTATCCAAGGTCCAAAACAACCCAGCAACGACATTGACGTGCACCTAAGACCATTGATTGATGAACTTTGACTGCTCTGGAAGGAAGAAGTTGTATGTGTGTGGGATGAGGATAAACAAAAGAGTTTTGACCTATGAGCATTGTTGTTTGTAATCATCAATAATTGGCCTGCGTTGAGTAACCTCTCAGGACAGACAAATAAGGGATATCGGGTCTGCACCCACTGTTTTGACGACATAGACAGTATGTATATGAAACACTGTAGGAAGGTCGTGTATATGAGCCATCGCTGATTTCTTCTTACTAACCACTCATTAAGAAAGAAAGGGATGCATTTCAAAGGGGTATCAGACCATCATTAAAAACCTGCACACCGTAATGGAAAACGTGTCTTTGAGATGATAAAGGATGTAAGGGTAGTCTTTGAAAAGGGTTTTGGTAGCGAACCTATTCCGAACAATGATAACAGACGTGCACCCATGTGGAAGAAGAAGTTAATATTTTGGGAGCTACCTCATTGGGGAATCCTAGAGGTCCGCAACGCAATAGACGTGATGCACCTGACGAAGAATCTTTGCGTGAACATGCTAGGCTTCATAGGTGTTTATAGGAACTCAAAAGATACTATGGAAGCACGACAGTACCTGAAATGTATGAAGCAACGAGATGACCTACATCCGGAACAGAGAGATAACGGACGATACTACTTACGTCCTGTCAGTTACACTCTCAGCAAGGAAGAGAAGGATAGCATGCTTGAATGCATGAATAGTATCAAGATTCCGTCTGGGTACTCCTTGAATATAAAGGCAATAATAAATATGAAAGAAAAGAAGTTCATAAATCTCAATACCCATGACTGCCACATGTTGATGACCTAGTTGCTTCCGGTTGCACTGAGGGGTATTCTACCAGAGAATGTATGATTGGTGCTCGTAAAGTTATGCGCATTTCTCAATGCGATTTGGTAGAAGGCAATCGATCCAACCAAGCTAGTAAAGCTATAGAACGATGTGGTACAATGTCTTGTCAGCTTTGAGTTGGTATTTCCACCATCCTTCTTTAATATTATGACGCACCTCCTGGTTCACCTAGTCAAAGAGTTTACTATTCTCGGCCAGTATTCCTGCACAGTATGTGGCCTAACAAGAGGTTCATGTCAGTCTCAAAAAATATATTCTTAATCGTGCTCGTCCAGAAGGAAGCATCGCCAATGGATATGGAACAAAGGAGGTCATTGTGTTTTGTATTGATTTTATTAACTCAATTAATTCGATTGGGGTTCCAACATCACGCCACAAGGGGAGGCTGCGGGGAATGGGGACCCTTGGAAAGAAATCAAGTTTGAGCAATGACACTGATTTGTTCCACAAAGCATACTTCACTGTTCTGCAACAATCATCCTTTGTGGCTCCGTATATCGAGGAACACAAGCAGATTCTATTTTCCAAATACCTGACGAAATCCGATGTCTAGATTATACGTCATCACATGAATACTTTGCCAATGGGTGAAGCTATCTGGAGGTGGCGTAACAAAAGATTAGTATGGAATGACAACAGTGGACTTGACGAAGATTGGATACAATGATGAACAATTCATCCTTGCCATTGATGTGCATCAGGTTTTCTAGATGAAGGACATGTCTAGCAAACCAAAGAAAAATTCAGAAGAGCCATGGGTGCCAAAGCGCCACATAGTTCTTCTAGGTAAAAGAAAAATCATGGAAGTCGAGGACAAAACAGACCAGTCAGATGATTCTGATCAGTTTGATGGCATGCCTCCATTCGCTATCGAAGTTGATCCAAGCATCATGCTAGCTAAAGAAGAGGCTCCGTACTTACGCCGCGATCATGACCAAGGAACTTTTGTGAAGAAGAAGTTTTTTAACATTACATTGTAATGCACTAAATATGGTTCACCTGTATGTAATGATCTATGACCATCTTAACCTTTGAATTATATTGTAATGCTCTATGGTGAATTATTTCGCAAGGTTTTATGATTTCATGTTTATACATTAATTGTACTATTTGATACAATTTTTAATGTAATGTATCTATGATTTCATGTGTGTTTAATTAGTTGAGGTGAAGATTTATTCGATCAATATAAACAATATTAAGCACATACATCAATTGCATTTTTTGCGCATTGAAATTATTTAATTGAATAGTTTGTTGATGATAGTGATGCATTAAAATAATTATTCTATAAACTTAAACAAATAGTATAGAATTAATGACTGATTCAAACTTATTTTAAATATACTTGCTAATTTAATATATTTTTGCATGTTCAAAATATGTAAAGTTTTTATATTTTCTTTAACAAAACCAATGGAAAATATATATAAATTGTATTTGCACAACAAGCAGGAAATGAAAAATCCCACAAAAGGATCTTTAGTCCTACACGAAAAGCACCCTTAATTCCCGGTTGCAAATTGCAACTGGGACTAAAGGGCCCCCCTTTAGTCTCGGGTGGACTTTACAAGCGCGACTAAATTAGTCCCGGTTGCAAAGTCAACCCAGGACTTAGGAGAGGGGGGTTATATAGGCCCATTCATCTCCTCGGCTGCCTCATCTCCCTCGCTCCCAAGATCCGTCGCCGCCCCTTCGTCTCTGCGCCCGTCCGCCGTCCCGTTGCCCGCGCCGTCACGCCCGCCCCGGCCTCCATCATCCCGCCCACGACGTCGCCCCATCTCGGCCGCCAGCCGTCACCGTGTCGGCCACGCCGTCACCTCGTCCCTGGCCGTTGTTGCCGCGTTGTCGCCTGCCTCGCCGTGTCCCCGCTGGCCGGTACATTCCGGCCCCCCTTCCCCGCGCCCGAACTGCGCGCTCTGCCGAGGCTCTTGGTAACGCAAGGGCCCTATCTTTTACTGTTTTATATAATTAGAAAATTAGTTTAAATTAGTAGATTGTAAGTATAAATGCTTAGAAAATTAGTAGAAATTTGTAGAAATGCTTAGAATTACTTAGTATAAATTCTTAGTATAATTTAGTATAAATGCTTAGTATAATCTACTATACATTTAGTATAATGTTTAGTACATTATTATCATTTAGTATAAATGCTTAGGAAATTAGTAGAAATTTGTAGAAATTTGTAGAAATTCTTAGAATTAATTAGTATAAATGCTTAGTCTAATTTAGTATAAAGGCTTAGTATAATTTAGTGTACATTTAGTATAATTTTTAGTAAATTAGTATAATTTAGTATAAATGCTTAGATAATTAGTAGAAATTTTTAGAAATGCTTAAAAATAGTATAATTTAGTAGAAATTTGGTAGAGGTGTTGTATATATTATTTAAGGATATTTTTTTGTGACAATATAAAAGTAGAGGTGTTCTATATAATTGCATGATTTTTTTAGTGTTAAATTTCTTGTAAGTTTTCATGTAAGTTTCATGTAATAAATTTGTTTGAGGTGTTTTATATATAATTTAATGTATGGTTTCATGTGTATATTTCAATCGATTTCTTTTATTTCATGGTTATTCTTTGATTTCATATTTACACCTTAATTGTACTACTTGATACAATTTTTAATTTAATGTATCTATGATTTCATGTGTGTTTAAAGTAGTTGAGATGGCAGACGAAGAGAATGCAATGTATTTAATGGAGCAGATTATTGCTGGTGGTAGTGGCTCCAACGTGCCCGTAACGTACACTAACGAAGAGGGTAGCTAGGTGGACATGTTCCTCAACATGTCCAGTGATGGCAATGAAGAGCCCGAGCCTGAGCAAAACCTTGCCGTGGCGGAAGGTTCCGGCGAGGTATATATCATTTTTATTGTTTTACCCCATCTATAATTTCATATTTATTATTACTATGTAATAATTAACGAATCTTGAACTGTTAGCCGTCTGGATCGACGAAGCAAAATAAGCCCCGACGTCATACAAAGATAATATAGGGAAGACTTCACATCATGGAAGTGACAGAAGAGGGCAAGCCGATTGCTCCCTGTTGACGCCGGATTTCGTCATCAGTAGAATCGGCGTCAAAGAGGAAAGAAGTCGAAGGAATACAGATGGGAATCGGTCAAAAGGTGCTACAGTGTGGAATCGGTCAAGTGGCTTCTACTTCGCTTCAGGTTCCCAATCGGCAGCCCTTTGCTGATAAGAAATCGGCCGATCAGGAAGGAGGACTAAAGTGGGCCTGCATGGGTTTGGTTAGGTGGAAAGATAAGGTGGAGTTCAGCCCACGAAGCGCGGGGTAGTTAGTTTAACACGGATTGTGCTTGTAGATATTTGTTTTCTGTTTGAAATAGAGATAGAGTCCTACTCGGTTAAGAAAGATTATTTGTACGGGGCTATAAATAGCTACCTTTGTAAATCTGTAACACGACAATCAATCAATACAACAAGTTACTTTATTCTTCATACTTACTTTCGAGCAGGCGACTTCGCCATCACTTTTCCTTCTCACGAGTTCGTACGGATTGGCAGGGCTGCATCATCTTGATCTTCGGCCGATTCTGTAAGTTCCGTTTATCGAGTAACATCTAAGCTTTAACTTCCGGCGCATCGCTGTTGTTTCGTTTAGATTTATTCATCAGTTATCGATATCGACTAGATTCATAGGTTTTTACCTGTTTTCCTAGTTTTTATCACCAGTTATCCTACTAGGAATCGGTAGTATCGGCTTTCATTACTTTCTGTCGCCAGATCTATCTGTTGCCGATTAGATCTTTTCCTAGTACTGTTACTACGTACCTTGTACCGATTACTTTAATATTTTTCTATCTACAAGACTACAGGGATCGTGCTGTCTTATAGCCGATTTCTTTACCACAGTAAATCGGTCGATCTGCCGATAAGCTCTTTCGATCGGAAACTTAGCCGATCGTAGTTACTGAATTTGACACTTGTTCTTCCTTGCCAATCAACAGGTCAGATTGGCTGGCACGCCGCGCGAACCGCACCAGGGCATTCACCCGAACAGGAGCTAAGCAGATTCTCCCGGGTCGTGTGTCGGCCGCTGGAATTCGGTTGACCGATTTCTAGCGCCAACACACTTTTGGCACGCCCGGTGGGACCATTACAACCGCTGTCATGTCGAAAGCTGCTGAAGTCTCCGAAGATAACGTCATCGAAGTAACGGAAGCAGATCTAAAGGACGACCAAAAAGAGGATCTAAATCAGTACTTGGAGCAAGTCCGGAAAACTTGCTTGAAATCCTTCAGTCGTTCCAGGAGCGGGGAAACTATTAAAAAGTCTCCTTTTCCTACTCCTCGCCAGATCACGATTTCAGAAGATTCGGACAAAATGTCCGATATGATTCAGCAATCTCTTCATCATGCTTTCATCAACCAATCCCCGGTACTCTCAAACATGGTGCACAATGCTGTTGTCAACTCCTTCTCCGGGGGTATACCGCAGGGGTACAGGGGGCCTACGTATTTTCAGCCGATTCCACCAAATCAGGCTTATCAGACTTCACAACCGATCCAATCCTCTGTCGGAGGATCTGGTGCTTCTACGTCATCAACTCCTCTGGGATACGGCTCCATCCAGCCGTCCACTGCACCACTCCCCCCGGTCATCCCTTTACCCTGGGGGGCACCCTTAAACACGACCGGTTTGAATCAATCGGTCAGCCAAGGAAATCCTCCGTTCCAGACACCTCCCCAAACGGCCACTCGGCCAATCATACCACCATACCAGCCTATCGCTCCGGAGGTCAACAAGACGTCAGAGCTCATGCTATATGATGAAACGAGTGGTGCCTACAAGCAGCCGTCCTTTACTACACCGCCGGCTTATACTCAGATACCACCGTTTCACCAATCCCCTTTTATTCAACCTCCGATCTATCAACATGTGCCGATTCCGCCGCCAGTTATTCCCCAGCAACAACCAGATTGGGCGGCGCAAATCGCGGAAGTGATGCAAGAGCAATTCGGCTTGAAGCCGAAGGTTCAAACTTATACCTACAGGACACCATACCCGTCTACATATGACTTGTTGCCGTTTCCCCATCAGTACAAAGTTCCGGATTTCACTAAATTTTCCGGAATGGATGATACTTCTACCGTAGAACATGTGAATAGATTCATCATCCAATGCGGCGAAGCAGCTACGCAAGATGCCCTGCGGGTACGGTTGTTCTCGTCATCTTTGTCTGGATCGGCTTTCCAATGGTTCACCACTCTACCACCAAACTCGATTATCACATGGGCCGATCTAGAAAAGCAATTTCACAAGTACTTCTATGCTGGAGTTCACGAAATGAAGCTGTCTGATCTGACTAGCATCCGGCAACGAAGTGATGAGCCGATACCCTCATACATACAGAGGTTTCGGGAAATCAGGAACAAGTGCTACTCCTTGGCTCTAACTGATGCACAGTTGGCCGATATAGCCTTCCAAGGCCTACTGCCACACATCAAGGAGAAATATGCTTCACAAGAGTTCGAGAGCCTGAGCCAGATTGTCCACCGATTGTCCGGACAGGAAGTGCGTCCATTTGACCCAAGGAGGAATTTCCAAAAGAAAATAGCATTCCTGGAAGAAGTAGAGGATGAAGAAGACACCGAAATCGGACTTGCAGAGTGGATTAAGGGAAAGAAGCCAATATCATGCCCATTCGGCAAAAAGGAGCCGGAAGCATTCGGTTTCGATACCACTAAAGCTGATAAAATATTTGACCTTCTACTCCAGGAAGGACAAATTAAACTCTCACCTTACCACACGATCCCCTCTGCCGAACAGTTGAAGAAGATGAAGTATTGCAAATGGCACAATGCCACGTCGCATGATACCAATGAATGCAAAATCTTCAGACAACAAATACAGTCGGCCATTGAACAGGGCAGACTCAAGTTTGAAGTGCCGGCAAAACCGGCCAAACCAATGAAGATTGATCAGCATCCGTTTCCTACCAACATGGTGGATACGGGTAAGAATCCCCTCCAAACGAAAGTGCTGACATCCGAATCGGCAAAAAAGAGTGGCGCTGTCGATCCCAGGAATCAAGTTATGTCTGAAGACATCAAGGGGAAGCGACGGATGGAGGCCGATGACGGTGAGCCAGAAGGACCACGCATTACCTCCCAGTTCCTGCTCCAAAAATACCAGCGCCAACATGAACGATCAAGGTCCCGAGAGGAAGCAATACGTCGACACGAGGAACATTGGAGATGCCCATTCTTCATCCACTGTTGGGAAAATAACCTCAGACTTCCATCAGCTGATACGTGCCCAGAGTGCAACGGCCCCTATCGAAACAATCGGCCATTCACAAGGTCTCGCTCTAGAGACGGAAGGCCAGAACCGATCAGCAGGAATCGGCGAATTTCAGATGATCAACGCCCTTCCATACGTGATCGGCTGGGGGGCAGAAGCGACCGATATGACCGGTCAGAAGGAAGAGGCCATAATAGGCAGGGGGGCAGGACCGATCACCGCGATCAATCAAGTAGCAAAGCCAGCGTTCACAGCCGGCTCGAAGACATGGCCGATGCGCGGGTAACAGACGAGGACCCGTTAGGACGCGAACCAGAATGGGAACGCGCCAGGAAAGAAGGGAGGCCAATAAACCCCAGATGGTGCCCCGACGGCTTAACCAAATCACAAAAACGGAGAATCCAACGCCTCCGCCAGTGGGAACAGCAAGAAGAAGAGGGCACGATGGACAAAAAGCAAGAAAGGCCTCGGGTGTGGCGCCCCAAAAGAAACGACAAAAGCAACGACGAGTCGGCGGGTGACGAATCGGCAGCTGAAATCGGTATGGTTTTCATATTGCCGATGGAGTTCATGACCCCCGCCGATCAACAGGATGTGTCGGCGATAGAGGAACAAACAGCAAGGTTGGTTTTAGAACCGATGATGGCCACGTTCGAAAAGCCCGAAGATGACAAACGACAACATATGAAGGCGTTGTTCCTTAAAGGGCATGTTGACGGTCGCCCCCTCACTAAATTGATGGTCGACGGGGGAGCTGCCGTCAACATCATGCCATATGCTGTACTCCGAAAGCTGGGAAAAAGCGATGACGACCTGACCAGGACGGACATGATGCTCAAGGACTTCGAAGGCAAGGTGTCAAACGCTCGCGGTGCCCTCTGCGTCGACCTCACCATCGGCAGTAAGACCCTTCCTACCACATTTTTCGTCATTAATGGCAAAGGGTCCTATAATATGCTTCTTGGTCGAGACTGGATACACGCAAACTGCTGCATCCCATCAACTATGCATCAATGCCTTGTACAATGGATCGGTGATAACATCGAAGTGGTCAAAGCCGACTCCGCATACAGCATCGCAGCAGCCGACGCACAACAATGGAGCTGCGAAACTGTCAGGTGCATATCAGGTAGGGTGTGGGAAACCGATTTCCTGAAGGTCACCGATTTTGGCCTACAGCCGATCCGAGCAGTCGGCTCCGAAGAAGCGCAATAAATGGATCAGTTCGCCAGAGAAGACGGGAAGCTGGGACACGGATTCACGTCGGCCGATTCTTTAGAGATGGTAGATTTAGGTGACGGGACCAAACCAAGGCCGACTTTCATTAGTGCAAATTTAGATCCAGAGTACAAGTGTAAATTGACAAATTTATTAAGAGAATTCAAGGATTGTTTTGCGTGGGAGTATCACGAGATGCCCGGATTAGATCGATCTATTGTTGAACATCGGCTACCCATAAAACCAGGGTATCGGCCGTACCAACAACCCGCACGACGATGCAATCCTAAAATTTTACCGGACATAAAAGCCGAAATAACTCGGTTAATTGAAGCAAAATTTATTCGGCAATGTCGTTACGCCGAGTGGATTTCTAATATCGTACCGGTGTATAAGAAAAACGGGAAGTTGCGCGTTTGCGTCGATTTCAGAAATCTTAATCAGGCCACACCGATGGATGGCTACCCCATGCCTACGGCCGATGTACTGATCGACGCTGCCGCAGGACACAAAATTATTAGCTTCATGGATGGGAACGCCGGATACAATCAAATACTTATGGCCGAAGAGGATATACCCAAAACGGCTTTCAGATGTCCAGGCCATCTTGGTCTGTTCGAGTGGGTGGTGATGACTTTCGGTTTGAAAAATGCTGGTGCTACATATCAGAGGGCCATGAACTATATTTTTCACAAACTCATCGGCCTCCTGGTGGAGATCTACATCGACGACGTTATCGTCAAGTCCAAGAGCCACGAGGAACACCTAGCCGATTTGCGAAGGGTCCTAGAGTGTACCAAAAAACATGGTCTTAAGATGAATCCCAACAAATGCGCTTTCGGCGTCTCCGCCGGACAGTTCTTAGGATTCATGGTGCACGAACGAGGCATTGAAGTCAATCAGAAGACCATAGCGGCTATCAACAAAGTCGTCGCCCCACAAAACAAAACTGAGCTACAGTCTCTAATCGGCAAGGTAAACTTCATCAGAAGATTTATATCTAATCTATCTGGACGGATTCAGGCGTTCACACCACTTCTGAAGTTGAAGCCAGACCAGGAGTTTATATGGGGAGAGGAACAACGCAAGGCGTTAGAAGACATCAAGCGGTACCTAGTCTCACCCCCAGTCCTGGTTCCTCCTCAAACGGGTAAGCCGTTTAAACTATATTTATCAGCCGATGATAAAGCTATTGGGTCGGCCCTAGTCCAAGAGTTTGAAGGCAAAGAACGGGTAATTTATTACGTTAGTAGAAGACTCCTGGATGCCGAAACAAGATATCCTCCAGTAGAGCGTTTGTGTTTGTGTCTTTACTTCTCGTGCACCAAACTCAGACACTATCTACTGTCGGCAGAATGTATAGTCATATGCAAAGATGATGTAGTGAAATACATGCTGTCACTGCCGATATTGAAAGGGAGAATCGGCAAATGGATTTTGGCTTTATCAGAATTCGACCTACGATACGAATCGGCAAAAGCCGTCAAGGGTCAAGTCATGGCCGATTTCGTTGCCCAACACTGTGGGCCAGAGATCGCCTTCGTAGAACCAGCGCCTTGGCAGTTGTTTTTCGATGGGTCATCATGCGGAGCCGGATCGGGAATCGGCATCGTCCTCATATCGCCTCGGGGGGCAAGATATGATTTTTCTCTGCCGATAGAAACCGCCGCAACAAACAATCAAGCAGAGTACAGAGCTGTATTAAAAGGCTTACGATTATTGAGAGAGATCAAGGCCGATTCTGTCGAGGTCTTCGGAGATTCGATGCTAATTGTGGATCAGCTAACCGGAAAAGCTGAGTGCAAAGATGACATATTGCGACTCCATCACGAAGATTGCTTACAACTGTTGAAAGAATTCAGATCGGCAGTAATCGAACACGTCCCAAGAGACCGCAACGAAGAAGCAAACAAACTCGCTCAACATGCATCTGGGTATCGGCCAATTCTGGGCGCCATGGCCTTAGAGCTTGCAGCTGATGATTGGCGTAAGGAAATTGCCGATTACCTAAAAGATCCTTCCAAAAAGGTGGAGCGACGAGTGCGTTTTCATGCTACCAAATACGTGCTGCTCGAAGATGATCTGTTCTACCGAACGATCGATGGTGTTCTTCTTAAATGCCTTGGAACAGAAGAAGCCAAGACTCTAATGGGAGAAATCCATGAAGGGGTGTGCGGGGCTCATCAATCAGCACATAAGATGAAGTGGATGATCAGAAACAATGGGTACTATTGGCCTACGATCCTGGAAGATTGTTTCAAATATTATAAAGGTTGTCAGGAGTGTCAAAAGTTTGGAGATGTCCAGCGTGCACCCGCATCGGCCATGAATCCCATCATCAAACCGTGGCCGTTCAGAGGGTGGGGAATAGACCTTATCGGCCAAATTTATCCGCCATCAAGCAAGGGGCACAAATTTATTCTGGTCGCCACCGATTATTTCACCAAATGGGTGGAGGCAATCCCACTAAGGAATGTGACTTCGGCTATCATGGCCGATTTCGTAAGGGATCACATCGTCTATCGATTCGGTATCCCTCAAACTATAACGACCGATCAAGGAACAATGTTCACATCGGGAGAATTTGAGGAATTTACGACCGATATGGGCATCAAATTGCTAAATTCTTCTCCATATTACGCTCAAGCCAATGGTCAAGCAGAATCCTCTAACAAAGGAATAATCAAGTTAATCAAAAGAAAGATTGAAGAATGCCCGAAAAAGTGGCACCTATGTTTGACCGAGGCCCTGTGGGCGTACAGAATGGCCTGTCATGGAGCCACCAAGTTATCCCCCTATCAGTTGGTATACGGTCACGATGCAGTACTTCCATGGGAATCAAGGGCAGGATCAAGGCGCATTTCACTGCAAGACCAGTTGTCGGCCGATGATTACTCGGCTCTGATGAAGGAAGAACTTGATGACTTAGCCGGCCAACGACTGAGAGCTCTAATAAGCATCGAAGAGAATAAAAAAAGAGTGGCCAGGTGGTACGATAAAAAGGTCAAAGTCAAACAGTTCTCCCCTGGAGATTTAGTATGGAAGTTGGTACTACCGATCGGGTCGAAAGATCCTAAATTCGGCAAATGGTCTCCTACCTGGGAAGGGCCGTATAAAATCGGTAGATGCGCCCCAGGGAATGCGTATATTTTGGAAACAACAGAGGGGGAAGAATTCACTAGGGCTCTGAATGGGAGATATTTAAAAAGATATTACCCGAGTATATGGGTCGGGGCCTAAAGGAATAAACACAGTCAAATATGACCGACACTACTCGGTTTTAAGATTCATATAAAATCGACCAGAGCGGCCGATTACATTCATAATGGCCGATTACATTCATTCAGGCCGATTACATTCGTTCGGTACGGGCGACCGATTACATGGCCGACAAAACACTAAGTCGCCCTTAAAATAAAAATACAGCAACTAACTATTCTTGTTCTTACGCTCCCTCTCAGCCCGACCCAACTCTATCATGAGTCGAATGTATTCTTCTTCTACGGCCTTCATTGAACTCTCTGCTTCGACTTGACGGGGGAGATCTACGGGAAGGCGCGAGGCCTCCGCCGCCGCCAGAGCGACGGGCCGAGGAAGCATGCGGACCCTGTCGGTGGAAGGCCGCAGGTTCTGAGGGAATGGACGAGCCCTATCGGCAGGAAGCCGCGGGTCGCAGTTCCTTCCCAGGAAGTCCATGATCGTGCAGGTCGACGAGGTAATGTCACCACCAGGAACGTTACGGCGATGGCCCCTCATGGCTCGAAGCATATGGTGGTGCTCGTCCACCACGGCCTCCAGGACTACCCGAGCGTCCGCGGTGATATGATCTTGGAGCTCCGTCTGATGAGTTAAAATCAGAACTTTGTCATCCGGAGTCAGAGGGTCCTCGGAATGTAGGCACTCGATAGCGCGCACAAGCTCCGAACTAAGGCGTTGAGGCTGAAAACAGAGAGGAAATGAGTTAGCGCATTCACTTCCCAAGATCTGTAAGGAGAAGGCGAAGCGTCACCTGGTTGACGGAAGAAGACGACGATGAAGCCATAACGAAGTGGTTGTGCCGATGAGAGGAAGAGGAGAAATGAGATGGGAGCCAAATCAGTGTTATCGGAGAGGAAGCGCCGGGGTCGATATTTATGGGGGAATACAGTAAAATCTGATGAGGCCACGTCCCATCGGTAATAAGGAAGGCAGTAAATAGAAGGGATCACGAAGGGTCAGTCAAAGGCGGCAGTAAATGTTCGTACAAAACGGTCAGTGTTTTACAGATTACCCAAAAGGGTATCGATAGCCGTGACGGCCCGACGTCGGATCTGATCGGCAGAGTCAAGAACCCGTTGGTCTTCTTCTGCCGATCCAGGGACTTCCGACGCGGTGCGGTGGAGCCTCAGAGCCTCCTGAGCAAGAAGCTGCCTCTCCCGTGTCAAATCGGCAATAGCCGAAGGTAATTCTTGAAGTCTGCTCTCTTCAGCGCTGATGGCCTTGGTCACTTGTTCCATTTCTTTGGCGAGGTCCGCCCTCCGTCGTTTGAGGCGATCTATTTCACTAATGATCGCCGGCCGTGAATCTTCCAAGACATGGATCCGCCGATTCGCTTCTTGAGCCTGGTGCTTGAAAGCATTTTCATCTTCACGGATCTTGGCCAGTTTCGCGCGATCGGCCATATGACGAAGGGCTCTAAAAACGGGAATCCTCATAGACTCAATAAAAGCCGCCGGTGCCAACGCCTCTTCCGCTTCCTCTGGTACGCGTCCGCTGACGTCACTAAAAAGCTGCCGAATCGGCGAAGCATCTTCTACCAATCGGCCGATATCCCCTTGAAGGAGGGATCGGATGTTGATAAGCTTAGCCCGGACGTCGTCAGGGACGGAGCTTAAGGCGACTTGGCGAGAAGAAGTCTCCTCATCATCAGAGAGAGCGACCGCGAAAGAGAAGAGACTGTTGTTGGGAGAGTCTTGTTCCTGAAAAGAATGAAGAAAAGGGTAAATCGGCAGGGGGGGCAGAGTAAATCGGCTGGTGAGGCTAGTTCAAAAACTTACCATCTTAAAACGGATTTCCTCGTGCTGCGCTTGTAGAGCCGTTGTACCTTGTTCAGTGACCTGAGTCATAGGTTCATCCGAAGAAGAAGACTCTACGACAATCGGCACTGTGCTCGGACCGGCTCCCTGGGAAGGAATCGGTTGTCGAGAGACGCTTGGTGTGCCGATGGTCTGCGTCGAAGGATCGGTTAAACATGTTATGCAAATACTCGAAGAAAGACCATAAGACAAGTACTGTACCTCAATGGATGAAGGCAGGGGCATGTTGGCCTCCGGTCGAGTTGTTGCTGACTGTGGTATTTCCATAGAAGAATCCTGAGAAGCACAAAGAGTTAACAAGAGTAATTACCGAGTTGACAAATCGGAAGAGATAAAAGCTTGAACTCACTTGTAAAGCTTCCAGCAATAGTGAGGCGGCTGCCGCTCCGGCTTGTGTAATGGCTTGAGTATCAGTACTTTGCGTGGCCGGGAGCGGTGCAGTCAAGATTTCTGCCGATGCGGGTACGGGAGGGTCCGCCGATTCCGTACGAGCCCGAACTCGGCGACTGGTTTTCTTGACGACCTTCTTCTGAACTCTCTTCGATCGGCCAGCAATCACATCAACCGATGGAGCGTCATAGCCGATGAGAGGGTAAGTGGTGTACGGATAACTTTCTATTAGCCGGCCACTGCGGCTGTGCGTGGGAGGGGCTTGATTCCCAGCCTAAAGGAAAAATGAAATCATTAAGTGCTCAATTATGGTGAAAAGAGTACAGTCGGTAATCAGAAATACCTCGACGTTGGGGTCAAAGTTGGATGGATCCAGAAGGTTGCAGTACGCCGATGCTGAATTGCAGAATAAGAATTGCTTCCATTCGGCCCACCAAAGCTTGAAAGGCTGGGTTGCAAATGGATATAATAGCCATTCATTCAAGTTGATCGTACTGGAATTCGGAATTCGGTCTCGCAGCCGACAATAGTCCAGGCCAGATTTGAGCGCTTCTCTGAACTTGATTTGGCCAGCGAAATACACCCGTATCGGCAGTTGACCCATGCCGAATTGTCGAGCAGCAGTAGATGGGTTGTAGAATTCATATGTAGGGGCATTTTTCCCCGAAAAGAAGTTGGCCGGTAAGATTCCTGGTTTGATCAATTCTTCATAAAGACCTTCATCAAATCGGCCAGAAATCGAGTCAAAGCAGGAGGGGAGCTCAAAGACTGGGATGTCTCGCTGGTATGGGAACCAGATAGTGGCGTCCTCATTGAATCCGTTGTAAAAGCACCGAAAGTATTCGGTTACTTTTGTAGCAGAATATGCACAACCTGGAAAAGCTGACGCTGCCTCGCCATAAGACATACATCGGCGACGCTCGGTAGGGTCTTCTGCCGATTCAATATTGGGAAATGACATACGGTCCACTGGCTGCCGAGTGATCCTGCTCATATAGAGGTTCAACCATAAATTGACGAACCACCAAGGCCCACCTGGGTTGCCGATTGGTTCCCCTTTGGAAAGTTTTGTGCCGATTTGGTGGAGCATGTGGTACACGGCACCCAGAAGATGTTTCCCGAGAGGGATGCGGTTTCCTTTGGACAGTGCCTCGGCTAAAGGTTGGGTGTTGGTTGTTGGGCCGGCGGCTCTTCCACAGAAGAAGTGTTTTTCGAGCCACATTAACAGGAAAGCGGTGTGCTCCCTGTTATCAACAGTACCGGTCTTCTTGTTATCACTAAGAAAGCCCTTCCAGCCGCCGATTCCTCTTGTGTCCAGCCGATGCGACGGAACGTTCAGAAGTTGATAAGGCGTGTCAGGGGAGGATACATTTAAGCCAGTCAAGAGGACCACATCGGCCAGAGTGGGGGTCATAGGACCATGACCAAATAAAAATGCATTAAGGGCATCAGACCAGAAATAGGAAGCTGCCATCACTAGCGGCTCATTTTTTTTTCCATTTGTGACAGAGAAAGGTTGATGCGTTGGCCGATTTTAAGCTCATCCCATGAAACGCTCCTTGATGCGGCCATCCGTTGGTACCATTCCCTCCAACCAGGGGTTTCATTCGGCCAGGATCTAAAAGTACTTGCCCATTGATTCAAGTTCATATCGGACCGTTTGAAAGGTATCCGGTCAGTTTCCGAATCTATAAGAATCGCCGGATCTGGGTTTCCCATAGGACCGAGACAAACAAGGCCGGGACTATCCGTGAGGTGAATGGTAATTCTATCTCTAACCGCCTAAAAAAGGGAAAAGAGGGCATATGAATATAAGGAGTAGATCTAAAATATTGCCGATAAGGAGAGGATTCGGTATTTACCTCCGGGATAAAGTTCTGAGTAATCGGCGTAGCCGCCGACGTTGGCGCAGATGATGGGGCTGTGAGGGGAACCGCCATTGGGATTTCTGATGAAGCCCTTGCACCTGTTGAAGAAGTGACGACCGTCGCTACCTCCACCGGAGGAGTTGTCCCTGCAGCATCGCGTGCTGGGGAGTTGCCGGAAGGGGTCGCCATTGAAGGGAAAGGGGAAGAACTGATTGGAAGCTGAAACTGGAAGACTTCGGTGGCAAGATTGAAGAAAGAAGGAGGTGCGTGCGCTGGAGAAAAGATGTGAGCTTGAAGATGAGTTGCGGTGAAATGATATTTATAGGGTGCCTGAAAGAAGGGTAAAAATGGAATTTTCACCGCGCCGGCGCGTCGAGTTTTTGGGGTAGTGGCCGTCGTGGGCGCCCGTTTCAAAAACTTGCAATGATCAGCCGGGAGACCGCGAAACGGAAGGATATTTTCACTGCGGCCGTTTCGGAGGAGAAGTTATAAAGAATTTTGAAGTAAAAGACTATGTTTTACTCCGAAACTGGGGGGCATGTGTTGACGCCGGATTTCGTCATCAGTAGAATCGGCGTCAAAGAGGAAAGAAGTCGAAGGAATACAGATGGGAATCGGTCAAAAGGTGCTACAGTGTGGAATCGGTCAAGTGGCTTCTACTTCGCTTCAGGTTCCCAATCGGCAGCCCTTTGCTGATAAGAAATCGGCCGATCAGGAAGGAGGACTAAAGTGGGCCTGCATGGGTTTGGTTAGGTGGAAAGATAAGGTGGAGTTCAGCCCACGAAGCGCGGGGTAGTTAGTTTAACACGGATTGTGCTTGTAGATATTTGTTTTCTGTTTGAAATAGAGATAGAGTCCTACTCGGTTAAGAAAGATTATTTGTACGGGGCTATAAATAGCTACCTTTGTAAATCTGTAACACGACAATCAATCAATACAACAAGTTACTTTATTCTTCATACTTACTTTCGAGCAGGCGACTTCGCCATCACTTTTCCTTCTCACGAGTTCGTACGGATTGGCAGGGCTGCATCATCTTGATCTTCGGCCGATTCTGTAAGTTCCGTTTATCGAGTAACATCTAAGCTTTAACTTCCGGCGCATCGCTGTTGTTTCGTTTAGATTTATTCATCAGTTATCGATATCGACTAGATTCATAGGTTTTTACCTGTTTTCCTAGTTTTTATCACCAGTTATCCTACTAGGAATCGGTAGTATCGGCTTTCATTACTTTCTGTCGCCAGATCTATCTGTTGCCGATTAGATCTTTTCCTAGTACTGTTACTACGTACCTTGTACCGATTACTTTAATATTTTTCTATCTACAAGACTACAGGGATCGTGCTGTCTTATAGCCGATTTCTTTACCACAGTAAATCGGTCGATCTGCCGATAAGCTCTTTCGATCGGAAACTTAGCCGATCGTAGTTACTGAATTTGACACGTGTTCTTCCTTGCCAATCAACAGGTCAGATTGGCTGGCACGCCGCGCGAACCGCACCAGGGCATTCACCCGAACAGGAGCTAAGCAGATTCTCCCGGGTCGTGTGTCGGCCGCTGGAATTCGGTTGACCGATTTCTAGCGCCAACACTCCCGAACATGTGGCTAGAAAGTACGTGAGTCGGATCGGGGAAATTGTAATGGACAACGTGCCCATCAGCATCAGAGAATGGAAGGGTAAAGTAACTAATCCATACGCGCTCCCGCAGACACAAAAAGGATATGTTGTGAGCAGATGTCAGGAAATACTTCACACTTCCCAAAGGTGTCGAAGAAAAAGATGTGAAAGAGTGGACGCTGAAGAGGATGGCAACCCAATTCCAGACATTCAAGAAGATGCTGGATGCCAACTTTATCAAGAAAGGACGAACTCCAGATTTCAATGAGTGGCCAAAGTTAAGGGACCACTGGAACTCATTTGTCAAATACAAGATGAGCGAAGGGAGTGTGAGTAAAGTTCGCGTCAACATTGCCAATGCTCACAAGGAGTACCATCATCGTCTAGGGCGAGGTGGTTACATCACTGCAATTCCCAGATGGCGCGAGATGGAATATGACCTAATCGATCGAGGTATCGTACCAGCAACTATTGACTGGCCCGATCGATCAAAAAATTGGTATTACGCTCATGGAGGTAACGTGAGCCAAGAGGATGGGACACTTATCTTCAATGAAACAATACATCAAAAGGCCAAAAGGCTTATTAAAAATATTGAAGATGCTAAAGCTGGGAGGTTGAAGGTGGATAGAGAGAATTTTGAGCTCACATTGGCGCTCGGGAATCCCGAGCACCGAGGACGTTGCCGAGGCTACGGGGTCGTTCCATGGAAGTACGCTTTTCGAAGGGACATCAACTCGTACAGAAGCCGCAAGTGAAGAAAGGAACAATAAGAGGAGAGCTGACGACGCATGTTAGAAGCCAAAGTGCATTTACAAGAAATAAGAATGTAGGAGGAAATAAATCATCGAGTGGCCCTAGCAGTTGCCGAGATGGTCCAATCTGGAGCACTGTCGGATCCAAACGTCGTCAGCCCTTCTTAATGCCGAAGCAACTATGCTTCTACAGGGTCCCCGATGAGCAGATGCCAAGATTACTCATGGACGACCAATGGTACCCTATGGATGAAATCACTCAACGCACCTCATGTGAGCTGCATAGACCGTTTGGCAACATCACTATTAAGGTATACATATATATAATTTATGCAATCTTCTCAATTGATCCACGCCTCGGGAGTTTAATAACTTCTTTATTTCTCCTATATGTACAGGTGGCATTTGGGAGTGGTTTACCAATCTTGCTAGGGCAGACAAACCATGGCATGGAGATTCCACCTGACTACGCCAGCATCACCCTAGAGGAGATTGTTGACAATCAATATGAAGGCCTAGAGCTTGACCTCTTGGGAGGTGATGGGGAAAGGACATTAGGAGATGCACTTCACGGGATCATTTTATGGTGCAAATGCTACATCATCATCCCCAGCACGGAGACATCATTGCTCCCCGTAGATCCCCCGCAGCGACCATCTCCTTAAAGCTCAAGATCATCATCTCCACAACATCCTGCTCTAGGACCGTCGACACCACCGGGACCATCACATCCTGCTTGATCACCGTCTCCATCTCCATTGAATCCTGGTGGTGCGAGCGACAACGACAACAACACCCCTCCCGATCAGAGCCGCCGGGACTAAGACCCGCAGTGAGCAAGGAACTTGCAGCACCTCTAAAGAAGTCGCGACCACCGTCTTCCAAGCCAAGGCAGCAAAAGAAAACAAAGAAGTCTGAACCCCTTGAGAAGCTACCGACCGATATGACTACAGAGGAATTTCGGGAGATATCCCAAGCAACTTGAAAGGAGTTCTTAAAAAAATGCACTCAAGAAAGAAAAGCAAAGGAGATGGAGCCAAAGCCAGTATATCCAGCAAAATTAAAAAATTTTATTGGCATGTCAAAAGAAAATAAGAAGGCTCTACTATCGAACTACGACCGGACGTTAGTTAAGGATGATGAGAAGAAAAAATGGCGAGGAGCGTCATCTTCAAGTCGTACTGTCCCCCGGCTCGGGGATCTAGCAGATAAAGACGCTCAAACTATAGCAGCAATGCCCTTAGAATAACAAATCCATGTCATTGGATATATGTAAGATACAGGTATGTCTCTTCCTGAAGTTCTAGGGTAAGTTGAACTGCCAACTCTAGAGCTAGTTGTACCTAAATGGCCCTTTGAGTTAGGAAAGCCTCTAGTAAGTCCTGAATTGGTACGAAAGCTATCCACGAAGCTGTACGAATTCCATGAATGGTACATGAAGTAGTCTGCTGATGAGAGGCTCATGTTTGGTCTTCGGGTTAAACCGATTGATTTTTCGGCGAAGGTGAGAAAGTTTTGTGGATGGAATTCAAGGATATATATGAAGTGTACCATCAGGATGCCCTTGACATCTTTCTCATCAGCATCTGGATTCTGTAAGTGTCTATTTATCTATATGTAAATTTTGGCTCATATTATTATTTTTTATGTGTGCGTTGCCCTACTGTTTTCCATTTTATGTAGGATGCTAATTCAAAGGTGTCGCAAAGAATCGTACTTCAATGTTAGCTTCATGGATCCATCGCTCATTAACCAAAAGTAGATACGGGATCAACCAAAGAAAATATTGAAGGCAGTATATAATTTCTTGGACAAACAACATTGCAAGAGTTACAAATTACTGCCACACAACTTTAAGTAAGTGTGATACCGTCTATTTTTTTTCTTTTTCCTTACCTAATTAATGTTAGTTAGCTCTAATATGAACATTTACGTACGCATTTTCCACTGGATCCTCATAATAATTATGATTGATAGAAGCCACGTCGTTATGTTCGATTCATTGAGGAAACGACCGAAGGAGTACCAAGACATTCAAGACATGCTAAACTCATAATAATTTTGGATCTTTATCTGTATGCAAAAGTTTGTTTCCTAAGTTTTTACTTAACACTGTATCATTCATTATTTTAATCTGCAGCGCATGGAAACGATTCCTTAAGAATTGTGGTCCATTCAAAGAAAAACTTACAATCAGAATAGACTTCCCGATACGTATGAAGTTTGAACATTTTGTACATTCTATAACATGAATATTTCATAACTTGTTTTTTTCCACTAAAGTGCTTGAGACAGGAACAAAGCAATAATCTATATGGATATTACGTCTGTGTGAGCACATGCACAATTTTGTGGGACCCAAGGTGTTGCCGTTGCATGATATAAATGTACGTAAGATAAAACTATTAATAATTAATTATTTTCTAGCTCCTTATATTTAATTATTCGTGTAACATTCACATATTTTCAAATTACAGATGTTTAAAATTCAACAAAAACTCTTGGAGAAAGAGAGAATTTTGGCAATATGCGAAGGTCTCATAGGATTCTTGGTGGACGAGGTGATAAATCCAGAGGGAGAATTTTTTAACGACGGATGTTCAATAGATGCACCGAGCAACACCATGATGGGAGGATTCTAGGAATGAAGTGGACAAATTATTGTATATATAGTAATTATATAAATACTAGTTTGATTTATATAATATACTAAGAATTGTGTGTGTGTATACTATTGCCATGAAATATATATACGACTTGCATACAATACTAATATGACTTGCATACAATATTAATATGAAAAGGAGTTTAAGAAAAGTCTTAAGTACTAAAGGAGTATGTGCCTGCGCCATGCAGGCGCATGCACGTACCCACTTTAGTTCCGATTGGTAAAACCAATCGGTACTAATGGGGGTCTTTAGTCCCAGGTGAATACCTGGAACTAAAGAACCTTCCTTTCGTCTCGAAAATTTAATCTCGGATGGATTTTCGGTCTATTTGATCCCTACCAACCGTGACTAATGCCGCATTTTCCACCGGTGTAAATGGAAGAGGGGGCCTATCGCCTGCACTTCCTGGAGGATGATATAAATGATGTTCTTTTTCGAAAAAAAAACACGGGTTATGCGAATGTCTACAATGTTTTACTCCACATTCATAGGCATTTGTTACATGGGTTCTTACAATTTTATTCCTTCCATACAAGCTTTTCTTACGTATTTATATAAATTATGCTTCATCTATATAAAATTTTTGTTCCAGATATACATACTAAACGTACCCATCAATTTTCAATATCCACTGCATGTCCACAATGTTCTGTTCTAGGCGGTCAAATAAACTATTGTTATGCGAGTTTTTTTTTTAATTTGGAACGAACGGCACGGACTCTCAGCGGAGCGTCGGCAGGAAAGCAAACGAAAATTTAAAAGACTACACACGCTCAGGCTCCACCCGCTAAGTGCAGGAATATTTAATTATTTGTTATTTTTACGGATAACGTCCTTTATTTGCTATTATAAGAATGACTTCTATATATTTGCCACCAACTACTCATTTTACCATTTTTCTAACATGTCATGCCACGTCATCACGCCAGCTTGAAACGAGCATGAAAAATGATCATGGTGCCCTGCCTTCCGTCTCTTCTCCTTTGTCCAGCCGCTGGCGTGTGGGATCCACACGTCAGGTCATCTTCAACCTCCTGCAACCGCATCGCGTGCGGTCTGCCGCTGCCGCGCTCGCACGGCCCTGCGCGTCCAGTCGGCTCCAGCGCGGCCGCCCCCGTGCGTCGTTCGTTGCCGCCGCCTCCCAGCCCGACTCCGCGCGTCCGGCCAGTCCCCAAGTCTGGGCTTCGTTCTTTGATGTTGCTGACTTTGATTTTGTATGTTTAGTTCTAGGTGCGTAACTTTTTTTATTTGAAAGAGATGTATAGCTTTTTGTTCCATCTAAACAAAGGCCTTGTTTAGTTCCCAATTTGGGAGTGGCCAAATTGACATTTTGCCATAAATGCGCTACTGTAGCATTTCGTTTGTATTTGTGAATTATTGTCCAAATATTGACTAATTAGGCTCAAAAGATTCGTCTCGCAAAGTACAACAAAACTGTGCAATTAGTTTTTGATTTCGTCTACATTTAGTATTCCATGCATGTACCGCAAGTTTGATGTGATGGGGAATCTTCTTTTTGCATAATGTCAAAGTTGGGAATTTGAGGGTAACTAAACATGACCAAAGTTCATAATTTCAAGCTGTCACACCCCCTAATTCATCAGATTTGGGCCTCACAATAGTCTTGCATGGCAACCCTCGTGAAAAGAAACAACAAACACTACCGCATAAGAGCATCGCAATGTTCCAGTGTGCACCTTCGCACGTCCCGGAGCTGCGAACTTGGTCACCATCCGGCACCTTTGCATCCCACGCGTTGGATGATTATTATGACGTGAGATATGGATTTCCTTGACATACTTTGCATATGTGTATCATATCCTTAATTATTTACCGATTGCCAGTCGAAAGAGGGGGATTGTTAAACAAGAGGACCTGGACCGACCATCTGACAAATAAACGAGCAAGGGAGTGCTTTAATTGGCCTCATTTTTTTATTTGGCAGCGAAGTTTCGGCGTCCCTTCCTTTTCCATTTTTCTTTCGACTGGGAATATTATAAGTAATTAATAAAGTGTCATTGCATTTGGTCTGCCATGTGGCTAGTCAAGTCGCCGTGCACCATCTGCCTTCGTCTGCAGTTCTGCGTTCAAGGTCGCTGATTTGACCATCTCTCTCTCTCTGAGTTTAAAATTTCGGCGTTTGGGGATCGAATAGGAAAAGGGAGCAGACCTGATACACATCTTTGATACTAATTAGGAGTATTAAATATAGACTATTTATAAAAATCTATTACACATATGGAGTCTAATTCGCGAGACGAATCTATTAAGCCTAATTAGTCCATAATTTGACAATGTGCTAAACATGTGCTAATCATGGATTAATTAGGCTCAATAGATTCGTCTCGTGAATTAGTATAGGGGTTCTGCAATTAGTTTTATAATTAGTTCATATTTAGTCCTTCTAATTAACATCCGAACATCCGATATGATACTTCTAAAATTTAGTACCTCGTATCCCAACACCCTCTAATTAGTTAGTCGGCATGTTCGCTTCAGTTTATTCAGCCAGCTTATCAACCACCAAACAGTATTTTTCTCTCACAACAAATCAGCCGTTTCAACTTTTCAGCCGGCTTATAAGCTTAAGCGAACAGGCCCTTCCGAGAGACCGATTAAGGGTCGCATTCCTGTTACCGCCCCTCTAGCCTTGTGAAGCGGTCGGTGTGCTGATTAAGGTAGTCCATCTTCCCGGCACTGCCATGGTGCTTCATGACATTATATTTTTTGTAGCAATTCAAGCCGCGCAAAATTCATACGTACTACAAAATGTTACCTCTATAATATATAATAGTATATATTTAGTTAGTTTCATAAATTGTATATATATGTTAGCAGATTTCATGACAATTGTATATATTTTAGTTGGTTTCAGTAAATTGTGCATATGTTACCCTGGTACAAAAGGATGAGGTTTTTAATCTCGGCACTTCCAAAACGATTTTGGAACGGGTGCTAATAAACAGCGAGAACCCTCTTCCTGGCCCTCTCTGCTCGAGCTGAGTATGTGCATATCTTCACAACATGAGCTTGTAGATGCTCATGCTCGTGTAGGTTTGGCCGGAACGCCAAACCTTAGCCAAGGCGCACCACGGCCATGGCTGCTAACGAGTTCAAGCATTGGTGAGATAGCGGGGAGACCTGGTGTGCGAGCTCCCATAGGTGCTTTAGAGCTGAGCCTCATCGTGGTTTAGCCACTGGCTTGCTGTGCGCCCTGTTTCACCACCTTGTTTGAGTGTCAGCGCTACCGTCACCGTTGCGGATTGCCATCTGGTGATTGCCCTTGACGATGAGTCCACCAGTTGATGTGTCGTGACATGAAAAGTCTAACCGTGCAGGTCTTGTCGTTGGAGAAGCTCGCCGATAGCGAGTTCTCCGTCAGTCAATGCTGCCGAGCCTCGATTAAGGCTCGGAGAACAATGTAGAGTGTTCAGGGACTGGAAGCATGAATAGGAAGAAGGCTAGGGAGTTTTGCGAAAAGTTTGCTCAGTTTAGTTTTTAAAATGCATTTCAAAAGGATTTATTTTGCATAATTCATAAGTAATTGTACAAAACTTGTTGACTTCATCCTTTTTATGTGTGATGCATGAAAAATCATTAAGGCCTTAGGAAAAATAGTTTTTACTCTTTTATTTAAACCTCTTTTAAAATTAGGATTTAATTCATTTAGTTAACTCCTTAATAGTTAAAATCAAAACATATAAAATTGAAGGCTACAAGTTATTTTATAGTTACTTTATTAAGATTTAGGATAAATACTATTCAATTGTTTTATAGTTTGTATTTGGTTAATTAAACAACTCTTGTTATAGGAAAATATTGGAAGCCCCTGATTGAGTAATCTAGCCTTTATAAAAATTAGATGATGGTTATTTTGTTTTAATATCATCCATTGCATCATATCGTGTAGATTGGAGCCTTTGGAGGTGGAGTTCGTCAAGACCCTGGGTGAGCCAGGTCAAGAAGGCAAATGCGTGATCACGAGCTGAACAAGGTCGAGAAGTTTCCCTGAAGGTCCCATTAAGGCTACAGAGCTCGAGGAAAGGCAAGGCAAGCCCCCAAGCATTTAATCCTATTTAACCATGCTTCACTTATGAGTCTAAATTTATTATTTCTTGATTGTGAACTAAATCTAGGAGTTCATTAGAGTCCTTTTATGTAAATTTACCTTCCTTATTTTAATTACATCTTTGCCACCTACGTAAAAAAGAATATAAGGTTATGGCTGCTTTGCTAGTGATGTAGAAGTCATATAATTCCCAATTAATTGCATAAGGATAACATCTAAAATTTGTTAGTATGTAAAACAACTTGTTTAAAGAAGTGCCGGGCAGGACTCATGATCCATGTTGGTTGATGCTGATAAATGTTGTTTTATGAGGTTTGATGGTTTTAGTCCTGTCCTGATAATGAACCTAAGACCCATTTGATTGTTGGCCTTTTGGTCAAGGTTTAAATGCACTAATCACGTACCGGTATATGGGATCCGGTAAACTGATATACTTCTTACTTCTGAAGTACCGAAGTTTGAACTGTGACTCGCCATGCTTGCCATGGACTGGTATGCGGTGTTGTGGGCATTAACTCATAGGTCCTTTGACTGGATAACGATGTACACGGAGACACAATCCCCCTCTAAGCTCAGTTCAGGCAACGGAAGCTAAGGGGAGAAAGTTGTCACGTGTGATCCAATGGGATGCGCATGTGTCGTGTGATGAGCTTTTTCTTTGGCATATGACCTGTATTTCTTTTATTGTAAGAGGAACAAGCAAGAGCTTTACTGTTCATATATTAATAGAGAAGGATAGAAACAATGCAGACTTTGTGTATTTAGGATTGCCTTTAGTTTGACTAGAGGAAGAAAAAATAGGGTGACTCTAAGGGGTTGTTTGGCAACAGGGTGTTAAAATTTAACACCCGTCACATTGGATGTTTGGATACTAATTACAAAACTAATTGCACAGATGGAGTGTAATTCGTGAGACGAATCTATTAAGCCTAATTAGTCCATGATTTGACAATGTGGTGTTACAGTAACCATTGCTAATGATGGATTAATTAGGCTTAATAGATTCGTCTCGCGAATTAGCACATGGTTCTGCAATTAGTTTTATAATTAGCTCAATTAGCATCTGAACATCTGATGTGACACTGTTAAAGTTTAGCACCTTATATCCAAACACCCCCTAAGTCTAAGATTACCGTTTTACTCCTTTCGTTCTAAATTGTAGGTCGTTTAGTATATATAAAAAATTAAAATAATCTATAATTTGGAACGGAGGGAATATGAAAGAATGCATCGCGTTTTTTGTAAAAGGTAACGCATCGCTTTTTTCAGTTGTTTGCTGCGCGCGCGTGAAGCGCATGCGTCCAATTTTTTTTCTTTTCCGATTAAAAATTACTACGCCCGGAATCTGCGAGTGCCGTCCGTGTGGAAAGCCCGAGGATTCGGCCGCGGTGCCCGTAAAAAAAAAACAAAAAAGATTCCGCCGCCGGACCCGCGCATCGGGCACCTGACGGATGACGTCACCACTCACGCACCCCCACCAGCCGGACGAGCCTCTTCCCTTTCCTATATGGCCGGAGCGAGACTAGCAGCCAGACTCGCAGCCCACTCCTCCACCCTGCTCCGGCCCCCGCCCCCGCACGCCGCCGCCGCCGCCGCCGCCGTGCGCCGCCGGCTGTGTTCCCCTTCCTCCTCGCAGCGAGGTAAGCTTCCGGCCCCCCACCTTCCCCTTCTTTGTCGGACCTGGTCGCCCCCACCCTATGCTGTAGTCCTGCAGGGGAGCGCCTCCTGAATTTGCAAACCCCCTGGGTGCGATTGCAAGGATAGGATTGCTCGTTTGCGGCGGTGTGGGCTTGGTGCCCGTATGGTGGGTTCTTTTTCTTCTTTTGGGAGGTATACCGACGTATTGCGGATCGAATTGGACGGCCTTGGGATAAGGGATAAGAAATCGACTGGAATGTCTGCAATCAGGAAGTGCCTGTGTTCCAACAACCACTGAATAAACAGCTTGAGCCTGCACATTACTGTTTACAGAGTACAAGGTACAGAGTTCTGTCGTTGCGCTAGTAAGGTTCAGAGATGAGTAGGTTCAGATTAGTTGGGTTGTTGTGCTTGTAACTTACACAGCCAGTAGTCATTAACTTATGCGGATCTTGGAGCAAGTGCCTTTGTTCAGTTAACTATATCTTCATCTGATTTACTGCTTTCTGGGATCTTTTGGCTCTAACATAAATCGGTCCAATTGTCTTTGTAGAAGCATTATTCTATTTCTATTAAATCGATACAAAACAATCGGTTCTTTTTAAAACTTCATTCAATTGATGGATGGATATTTTTGAGATCTTCATGATACTTTTCATTCTCTTGGAGGGAAATTGTGTCTCTGATTTCACAAAATATTTTGAATTTGGTTGCGTTGCTCATCATTGCAGGCCATTATTCGAAAATGGGTGATTCATGTGGGAGCAATAGCCATGGTGCTGTTACACGGGTGCTATTCTGTGGCCCATATTGGCCTGCTTCTACTAATTACACCAGAGAGTACTTGCAGAACTACCCATACATTCAGGTTAGTTTCACATTTTACATGGTAGATGGTACTATGCAAGAAACCTGCAGCTGCATGTATCTTGTGAGTGCTGAAATGAATATGATGTAGCTGATTGTCCATTTTTTAGTTTTATTTTGTAGTAGTAGGCTTCATATTACCAAACTCTGACATTTTCTGCATATGTGTTTGACTGATGCTGTGGGAGGGTTGCAATTTGGCATATGCATTGCTATATATTGTTTGTTTTCCTCTGCTAGTTACATTACGGCATGGTTTAAGTTTTTTTTTGGGCCTTTTAATGATGGTTTGACCTTCAGGGCAACCATGAGATGGTATAATGTCCTTGAAAAGAATAGAAAGCAGGGCATGCTATGCTTTTCCCCATGTCAGTAAGAGGAGAAATCTGATCAAATAGTATCATACAAATATCTGATGCTGATGTGTTTCATAATAATGAACCTCCTTTATAAAATGGTACAAAATTTTACATAATTTCCAAACTTTTGCATCGCAATTATAACAATGTCTTTTTTTATGCCAAGCATTTTACATTATTATTACAATTACTCTTACAGATGCAAATTTTTGAAAGCTCAGCGGTACTAGAAGTCCTGTAACTTAGGCTGGTCACTGGTTCGTTGTTTACATGTTTATTTGGAATAAGGTGTGTGGTGTCCGCGTTTTTTGATTTTCTATTTGCACCATTTGGATAACATGAAACAAATTTTGAATCCTCATATTCTATTGCAGAAGTTTGACAGTATGTTCTTACCCCCACAGTCTTGAGAAATGAGCATAACTTTTTATGGGAGTCAAATTTTACTATTTCCATGCATTCTGCAGGTTGATGAAGTAGGTCTTGAACAAGTACTTGATGTTATTCAAAACTATCATATATGTGTAGTAAAAAATAAGCGTATAGATTCAGATATCATTGCCAAGGCAACTCAGATGAAGATTATTATGCAGTATGGTGTTGGGTTAGAAGGTGATTAGAACTCTGGTTTATCTTGTCTACTCAATCAATCTACCAACTTTACTAGTCCATCTCATATTAAGTTCACACTTTTCCGCAGGTGTCGATGTAAACGCTGCTACAGAACACAAAATCAAAGTAGCACGGATACCTGGAAGTACGACAGGAAATGCGGTGTCTTGTGCAGAAATGGCAATCTACCTTACTCTTGGTGTTCTGCGTAAGCAAGTATGTGTGTGTCGTATGGCTAGCTGCTTTGTCCATGTGCACGTTGGAAGTACTTTTCTTATGTTTCATTTTTTTAAAGCTTATCTTTGACGAACGCTAATACTTAATAACACCATTTTCAGTGTCGCATTATAGTTTGTACACTTTTCAAGTTATCGTGATTAGTCCTTGGTAGGTGATGCAAACAAGCATAATTACTCTGCTGCATTAGGTCCTTCATTTAACCTGTAATTAATATTTTTGGTATCCTGGGAGTTTGGATAAAGAAAGTGAATCCAAATGGAACTTTTAGTCGGAAATTTACAAAAATTATATGGTTCCTCCCCTTCTTTTTTCATTTCCAGTTACATAGGTGCCAAAAAATCTGGCACTGACACATTGCCATAACTTGATAAACTATAACTTGGTTAGAATGCATTTTTGGAAAGGCTTTGATGTTGGTTAGAATGCATTTTTAGAGGTTAAAAGGAATGCAATGCTGCAAAAATTTGTTGCACATTGATTACTGTATTGAAATTACTACCTTTTTTCCTGGATATATGGCATCTTCAACTTTTTACAGCATTTGACATAAGGCTTTAATCATTGACTTTTCTAATAATGTATAAGCAAATATACAAAATGCAATACTGAATATAAATCTACCAGTATATTTCCATTTGCAAATCATAATAACTTTAGTTTCTAATAGTAATAGTGTTCAAGCTTTAGAAGTTTGAATGTGTATGCCCTAGTGACATCTATATAGGAACACAGCCACAGGGAGTCGTTTTTGGTTCAGGCGTGTCTTGTACTTATTTTAGTACCCAAAATTCCAGGCCATTGAACTAATCTTTGGTTTATCATGTACCGGTCCAGTTTTTTTTAATCATGTATATGTTGTAGATGATATGTAGTCATACCCTCCTAGCATTCATCAGAAGCTAACTTGTCTAAGTTTCATAAATAGAAGTTGGAGCCTGTCATATGTACTATGAACTAACCATGGTATAACATTGGGCATTTACCATGCAGAAGGAGATGGATACTGCTGTGAATCGGAAAGACCTTGGTGTTCCTGTTGGAGATACATTATTTGGCAAAACAGTATGCTCGTGGTGTATACATTGTTGCTTCTTTGATATACTTTCGAGGGAAAAAAATATCCCATTCATGTAGTTAATCATATTGTGATGTACTGTGTAGGTCCTTATCCTAGGATTTGGAGCCATCGGCATTGAAGTTGCCAAGAGGCTCAAACCCTTTGGAGTAAAAGTTCTTGCCACCAAAAGAAATTGGTCATCAGACACACTGCCATGTGGTAACTCCAAATTATGCCCTGCCTAAATATTTTTCTGTTCTGTTCCACTCACCAAAAACATTCTAGCGCAGATGTTGATGAGATGGTTGGCAAGAAAGGTGGTCCACAAGATATGTATGAATTTGCTGGAGAAGCTGACATTGTCATAACATGCATGGCCTTGAACAACGAAACAGTTAATACTTCTCTTGGTGCATTTTTTTTCTCTAAATTTCTTCCAGACAACCTCTACTTGACTTTGTTTAGAATGCCATTATCTTTACAGGTTGGAATTGTGGATCACAAGTTCCTTTCGTCAATGAAAAAGGTAAATGCTCATTTCCAACATACTGAATTACCGATCTCCAAGTTATCAGATTTCTGGGTTCATCATTTGATTGAGCAGGTCTTGTGCTATCTGCTGAGAACATATTTACTAGAAAATCTTTTGTAGAACAGAATATTAAAATAATGTTGGACGTGATTTTTTGTTATAGCCCTTGCGGCTGCTGAAGCAGCTCTGGGTGTCTCAATGGATTTACTTGAATCACCTTTACTTCTATGTAGGGATCATATCTGATCAACATTGCGAGAGGACGCCTCTTGGACTACAATGCAGTGTTCGATCACCTCAAATCAGGTCATTTAGCTGGTTTGGGCATTGATGTTGCTTGGATGGAACCATTTGATCCAGAGGATCCTATTCTGAAATTCCCAAATGTTATTATAACACCACATGTGGCTGGAGTCACTGAATACTCTTACAGAACAATGGCAAAGGTTTGCACTTGTTCTTTGCAAGGCCCATCGTTACTTCTATTGCTCATCTATCTTTCTTGAACATCGAGTAACTGTCAATTACTACAATTAAATAACAGTATGAATTGTACATTTAAATTCCTTGTATTTGTTAGATGTCATGTTTATAGAATCTCCGTAGGCTCAGATGAAAACACTAATGGGGAGAAAATCTTTTTTGCATAATTTAAAGTATCACAAAGCAAGAACCTTTTTCTTGAATAGAAGGTACTGTCATGAAGGTCTTTCATGATATTGTGTGCGCTATCGCACAGGTGTGCAACTGTGCGTGCACTGATTTCCTTGTGGGTTCCAACTTCAGTAACCCTATGGTTTTTGTTTACTTAACAGTTTTGAACTATACATTTGTGTCAATGGAACAACAATTCTTGTCATAAAACTTTTATCATGCAGTAAACATTAAAATTACTGCGCCACTTATTGCATATTGCCTTGTCATGTATAGAGAAAGTACTTCATGTTATAAACACATATCTGCGAGTTTCTGTGGCAGAGCAAAATTCTTATGGTAACTTTTACTCTGCCTCCTGCAGTCTGTTGGTGACACTGCCCTCCAGCTTCACTCAGGGGAGCCATTCACGGGAATAGAATTTGTCAACTAAAGTGCAGGCCATATTAGCTATTGAATTCAGATGAGAATTGCTGTTTCTGTAGGGAAATAATGAATCGGCAACTTTTAGGAACATGCAACAAGATGCTGTCATAAGTATACTATAGGGTGTGTGCATCCCCCGCTAGGTCGGGAGTGTTTTCAAGACTCTGCATCAACTCAATGTAATGCTCTTGAGAATTAATAAAGCTTTCTTTGTTGGGAAAAAATGTTGTCCCGAGTTGCAACAAGTTTGCTACCTAGCTTTGCCTAAACTTTCATGTTAATATTGTGTCACCCAATGCTAGCTGTAGCTGGATCCATTGCTGACATGGTAGGTCGGCTCCCTGGTGGCATGCTGGCAGCAATACTAACTTTTCCAAGGTTATGAACTTATGATATCTGGACAAATAATAAACTAACAAGTCTTTGACAGAGCTAAAATACAGCCGGCTACGTTGGTCTGAAAAGATAAAATTTTCCTGTTTCTTTTTCTAAAAAGAATTTCAGAGCTGCTCCAAAGGAATGGCGCAAGGCCTAAACTCACTTATCATTCTGGTGGCTTGGGATATTTGGAAGCATCGAAACTCTTGTGTATTTGAAGGTTCTCTTCCTAACACCCAGGTGCTCCTTCAGGCTATAACAAATGAAAGCACCCTATGATGCTTGGCTGGAGCTTCTAAACTCAGTGAGTTGCTTGCTAGGTCACTTGCTCCAGCAGCTTAGACTGGGCGCTTCTGAATGTCCTTTTAGGGGTGTTGGTGTTGTGTTGTGTGAGTCTTTTGGTGTGTTTGGTACCTAGTCTGCAGCAACCGTCACCCCCAAAAGGTAATGAAACATCACAGTAATTCATCAGTTTCTGACTCTGTGCGTGCTGCTAACACATACGTTGTGCTGAACCTGAATCCAGCAGCAGGAAGTTCAGAGCCATGGTGGCGCAAGTACACGGAGCAGGCGGCGCCACTGACCGATGACGAGCTGGCGTTCCTGGAGATGAAGTCGTTCTGCAGCTTCACCGACCTGCTCACGGGCAACGTGTCCCTGCACAAGCTGGTCGCTGGCCACTCGTCGTCGGTTCCCGCCGCGTCTCCTGGGAGCAGAAGCGCCGCTGCCGCAGCGCCACCGGCCGGCGGGTGGCGTTCTTGCGGCGAGGCGAGTGCGATGGCCCTCCAGCCCACCTTCGCGCACGGCAGCGGCAGTAATCTTCTCCATGGCATGAAGTGATGCAGATGCCTAGCTGTTCCGGAGCTCAAAAGATCGTGCACACAATCTAGTGTACTTGTTTGCACCTGGCGATTCCGTAGGCTGTGGGGAGATTGCATCCCTGTGAATCTGTGATTGGTTGGAGTTGATGATTCCATCGAACGATTCGACATGTTGCCCACTGTACTAGAGTGGATTGGACCCTGAAATTGTGGGGCAGGAAGCAGGTGGCCGCCCTCCCTGGTCAGCCACCGGTTGCTGGCGGAGAGGGGGGCCGCGGCCATGGTGATCTGGGGTCGCAGCGACGGTGTCTCGGCCACGGATCGCGCAGTGCCGGAGGCGGCGGGGAGTCCCCGCCGCCGGCGCTGGATTCGTTCGGCTGACAGATGGGCAGAACACAAAACCCCTAGTTTACATAATATTTTACATAAAATCTTCTAATTTGGATCGCGACGATTAATTGCAATACGATTATTTTCAAAAAGAACCCTGAAAAATTACAAATAAGGCCTCCGTCTTCTGATGGCAGCTCATCCGGCTTCTCCTCCCCTCCCCCGACCATTCGCCGCCGCCGATGGCCGCCACATGTCCCACCCAGTTTGAGCGCAATGTCCAATCCAATATCAAACCCTACTTTACTTTTCCAACCTAGAGGATTCGCCGGCTCCAATGTACGAGGCGTCGCCGATCCGCCGGCCTCCTTCGGTCGAGGTGGGGTCCCTCCGGTTGCATCGTGCTTCCGGTGAGCTACGGCGGCCGGTTATGGTGCGGCTTCCTGCTCACCAAGACTTACTTATTCATGAGTTTTTCAAAAAAGATTTGTGTTCGTGCGTCAACATGTTTGTTTCGTTTCCTTGTACCACCACACAAATTTGCCTCTGACGTGTTGCTTCAGTATTATAGTATGTTGTTCGAGTTAATAATGGATAGGCGTAGCATTGTTATTCATGTGATTTTTTAGATAACTGAATAAGAAAAAATATTCACTACGGGAAACACTAAAGTTGCCGAGTGTAATTTGTTCGCCGAGTGTATTATTGCGGGCACTCGGCGAAGGCCGTGTTTGCCGAGCGTATTCCTAACAACACTCGCTAAAAATATTACACTCGGCGAAAATAAGGTTTGCCGAGTGCAAAAAAAAAACACTCGGCAAACTCACGGGGGACACTCGGTAAATAAAATACACTCGGCAAATCCTTAAGCACGTGAGCAGCACGTGCGGCGTCCGGTAGGGGAGGTGACGGGCGTTAGCTGTTTGTCGAGTGTCCCCCGTTGACACTCGGCAAAGCTCAAGGTGTGCCGAGTGTTAGGTGCCACACTCGGCAAACGGCAAACGATGTTTGCCGAGTGTTTTGAGGGACACTCGGCAAACATTGATGTTTGCCGAGTGTTTTTTGACACACTCGGCAAAACTGAAACATTTTTTTCCTCCTCCAGCTTCCAAACTTTTTATACTCCCCATGTATGACATGGCACTGCATGGTAAAAGGTGGACTATTTATTGACCTATTTGCTATATTTAATGAATTAATTTCATTTAGAGTAATTTGTTGATTTAAGTCAAATTTGAACTGCAGGTGATTGGAATAATGGAATAATATGAGTGGAAAAATCATATTCATGTTAGTGAGTCCAAATTGAGGTCTCATCCGGAAAATGAAATGAAATTTCGAACATTTTGTTAAGGAAACATGACTACGAACGTGTGGCTGAATGATTTTGTTATTCTAAAAAATACAAATGATGTTTGAAAATCACGAGATTTTCCAAGATGCTATGATATCATATGCAGAGGCTGTGGTAAAAAATTGAGAAGGTTTCGCACAAATTTTGACATATGATACTTAGAATTCGAAGCATCTCCGGAGAGGATTCGTAGAAGTTGGAAGGATCCGGTAAGATTTTGAGTCGAATCGATACTTGAATTTATCATTGAGTTCAAATTTATTTTTATAGGCCATAGAGAACATAGATTGGTTCAGGTCAAATTTTGGGAATTTTTCGGATCCGTTTGATAATTTTTATTTATTAATTGCAAGTATATGAATTTAATAGATATAAATTCAATATGAGCTATACATCCATGAAATAATGGAATAATATTACTTAAAAAATGAAATACACAATGTTTAGTGAATTTGACTAGGTTTTTGCAAAGTTTACATACTTTTGATTACTAAAACTACTTTGCACATGCAATATAAGTACTTATTTGCCGAGTGTCACAATGAGGCACTCGGCAAAGAATTTGCCGAGTGTCCTCCCTCGGACACTCGGCAAAGCTCGCCGCGGGTCCATGTGTCAGCGTCAGTCCGAAATCCGGGGGAAAAAAATCCTTTGCCGAGTGCCCCTGATCTAGCACTCGGCAAAGCCTTTGCCAAGTGCTAGATCAGGGGCACTCGACAAAGACGGAACATTAAGCCGGCCCTAAGTCCCGCACATGCACAGGCACACGCACACGCACCGCACGCGCCGCCACCCCGCGCCGGCCCCCCGCCGCCCAACGCGCCGTCCCCCGCCGGCCCCCGCGCCGGCCCCGGCTGCACGACGCGCTGCCGCTGGCCCGCCCTACGCCGGCCCCCGCGCCACCCCCGGCCGGCCGCTCGCGCCAGCCCCCGCTCCCCTGTCCGTGGCCGTCGCCCCTCCAGTAAGTTTCCATGCCGCTACAAATTATAAATTAGAGTAGGTATGAAATTAGAAATTAGAAAATGTTGAAAAGAATAGAGAGGTGGTAGGATGTGGTAGGATTTTTTTTAGAAATTACAGGCATTAAATTAGAAAATTAGAAAATAGAAATTAGAGAAGAATGAAATTAGAAATTAGAAAATGTTGAAAATAATAGAGGTGTGGTAGGATGTGTAGAGAGGTGGTAGGATTTTTTTCATAAATTAGAAAACTAGGATGTCTATTTGCTTGTGAAAATTCTTTGGTGTGGATGTATTTGTCGGCCATCGTGCCATCTCTTTGGTGAGATTGTGGTTGTTGGCCATCGTGCCGTCTCTTTGGTGAGAATGTGGTTGTCGGCTATCGTGCCGTTTAATTTGTTGCAGGTTTTGGAAACCTCCCCGTGCAGGGGAGTTGCTGCCGAAATTTTGACTTAAACAGTGCTATGTTTCTTTTCTTGCAGGAGAGGCTCACAAGGACCGTCCTCAACTCGTCACTTTGTAGGATAGCAAGGTGAGGCATCCTACACCTCTCTTTCCGTATAATGTTCGTATATCACGTAACCTAGTTAGGCGTCTCCCGTTCGAAGGAGATACGGTTGGAAATATGCAGATCTTTGCATATCTATAACCGTATCTGTTTCGAATTGTCCACATTTTTTGGACAGCCCGAGGATGTGCAGGTGGGTTTAGTATCCATGGTCTATTCCGGTCCGAGATAGAGTTTCGGCAGCACCTCCCTATTGTTCTCCAGATACACAATCTCCTATCAAGGACGTGTATTTGGAGAACAGCGAGGAGGTGCTGCCGAAATTTTATCTCGGGTCGGAGTAGACCATGGATACTAAACCCACCTACACATCCTCGGGTGGGATTAGGACCTATCTTTACCTAATAGACAGTATAGGAACGTGTATATGCAATGTGAATTTTGTATTACTCGCTTATATGCTAGAGGATGGAGGATTGTCAGTGGATGTACATGGGTCGCACTAGTCAGAATACGTTGACCAATGAATGGATTGACAAGACGGTTGCTTTCTTGGAACGGGCATTTGCAAGTGTCAAAGGAGCTCGATCGACTTGATGTCCGTGTAGCAAATGTGGAAACATGCGTCAGCAAACCAAGCTAGACATGGGCAAACATCTGGTGAAGAACGGATTTACGTCAGACTACACCAGGTGGATCTACCATGGTGAATCTGACCGTGGGAGAAAGGAGGTCTTGAGACAACGCATCGAGGAATTTGATGATGATGCCGAGGTGGGAGACATGTTAAATGACTATCATGAAGCACACTTCGAAGAAGCACGTAGGGAGGAGGAGCCAGAGGCTACCGCTAAGGCTTATTACGAAATGTTGTCTGCGGCACAGCAACCCCTTCACGGCCATACCAAGGTTTCTCAACTAGATGCCATTGCACGCCTAATGACCGTGAAGTCTCAGTTTAGTTTGAGTCGAGACGCGTTTGATATTATGTTGACAGTTTTTGGAAGCATGCTCCCGGTTGGTCACATCTTGCCAAAGAGCATGTATGAGGCACAGAAACTCCTTCGTGCACTTAAGATGCCATACGAGCATATACATGCTTGCCCGAAGGGATGCATCTTATTTAGGAAAGAGTATGCGGAAGGAAAATACTGTGTGAAGTGCGAATCGTCTAGGTTTCTGGAGGTAGACTGTGGTGACGGTTAGAAAAAGCATCTTTGAAGTTCATTTGATTGTCGAAAGGTGGCAAATATTCTTCGTTCGACAAACATCGACAATTCCTCCCTCCTGACCATCCATTCAGACGAGACATCAAGAACTTTACCAAAGATGTCATAGTTACAGACCCCGCACCGCCGATGATGACAGGGGCCGCAGTTCGTGCTCAGTTAGACGCTCTCGAGGTCAATAATGAAGAAGGTGGTTTTTTGGGATATGGCGAGCAACATGCTTGGACGCAGAAGTCGTACTTGTGGAATCTTCCCTATTTTGATGACCTTCTTATTCCACATAACATTGATGTAATGCACAAGAAAAAAAATATCACCGAGGCAATTTTTGGTACAATCATGGACATTCCTGATAAGACAAAGGATAACGTTAAGGCTAGAGTGGATCAAGCGATGTTGTGCAACAGACCACAGCTAAACATGGCGCCTCCAAGAGCTGGCAAGTCGTGGAGGAAGCCTAAGGCTGATTTCGTTCTGACGAGGGCCCAAAGGAGGAAGGTTCTAGAATGGTTCCAAACGTTAATGTTCCCTGATGGCTATGCAGCGAACTTGAAGAGGGGAGTGAATTTAGCAACTATGCGAATCAACGGGCTCAAGAGTCATGATTACCATATATGGCTTGAGCGCCTACTTCCGGTGATGGTTCGAGGCTATGTCCCTGAGCATGTGTGGCAGGTGCTAGTGAAGTTGAGCAATTTCTTCCGCTGGCTTTGTGCGAAGGAGTTATCTCGTACCGTGGTTGCAGAAATGGAAATAATGGCACCTTTGTTGCTCTGTAAGTTGGAGAAGATCTTTCCACCATGTTTCTTCAATCCAATGCAGCATATGATTCTACACCTTCCATATGAAGCACGAATGGGGGGGCCTGTGCAGGGTCGTTGGTGCTATTCAATTGAGAGATGTCAAAAGGTTCTTCGAACTAAATGTAAGAATAAGTGCAAAATTGAAGCATCCATTGCAGAGGCATACATTCTGGAGGAGGTGTCAAACTTCACATCAAAATACTATGCTGACAACCTTCCTAGCGTGCATAATCCACCTCCTCGTTACAATACCAGCGAAGATAAATTGAGCCTTAGCATTTTCCGAGGGCAACTCGGAAGTGCAAGTGGTGCGACCCGCAAGACCTTGAACCATGAAGAGTGGTGCTCTATCATGCTGTATGTGTTGACCAACCTATCTGAGGTGGAGCCATACATGATGTAAGTTCTCAACAAACTTGTTTCGAAGTAGTCACCATTCTCTTGCCTAAATGTATATTTCTCGTTGCTACAGGCAATTTCATCGTCAATTCTGGCGTAAATCAAGGCAACCGTACCCGCACGAAGCTGAGACTCTTCTCAAAGAGGGTGCGGGAAATGGAATGCCCGATTTCATTTCTTGGTTCAAACAGAAGGTACAATCCAATTTCTTTGGACATTCTCGTACATACGATTAATATAATAAACCGCCCTGTTTGAACTTGCAGGGCCGAACCGATGCGTCTATGAATGTCGAGTTGAGATAGGTTGCCGATGGCTGTGACTATAGGGTCAGGTCGTTTGCCGGTTATGACGTCAACGGATATCGTTTTCACACAACAAGGCACGAGCAGAGTCGGCCCAATCGAAGAACCACAAATACCGGAGTTTTCACGCCAGGCTCTGATGGGGTCGAGTACTACGGAAGAATGAAGAAATATACGGACTTACTTTTCATGGGTGCAAACCTCTTAATCCAGTTATATTCAAATGCCATTGGTTTGATCCATCTATCGTGAGACGGGCCCCTAATCTTGGGCTAGTCGAAATTCGACAGTCATCCATGTTACCAGGAGACGATGTCTATATTGTGGCTCAACAGGCCACGCAAGTTTATTATTTGTCATACCCGTGCCAAACCGACAGCCGTCTTAAGGGTTGGGATGTTGTGTACAAGGTATCACCACACGGTAAACTACCTATACCAAACAATGAAGATTACAATATAGACCCCAACACGTACGAATGAGAGTTATTCCAAGAAGATGGGCTCGAAGGGAGTTTTGTGATAGATTTAACCGAAGCGATCGGAATGGAAGTAGACAACGAAAGGGTTGCTGCAGAGGACGGTGGAGATGAGGTTCAGAATGTGAAGGACTTAGAATTACTTCAACAATTACAATTAGCTAATGACAGTGATGACGATATTCCTCCTTCGGAGCACGGGCTTGACTATATCGACACGCGTGATAGTGATGATGAGACTTATGATCCAGCTAATCCCGATCATGATGATTATTTCTAATACATGTATGAGTCGTACTAATTTAGTTATAATTTATTTATAATTTGCATATCTTTGTAATTATGTTTTGTTTATCTATGCTGACTGGTTTACTCTTTTTAATTGCAGGTCATTGAGCAATGGTGGGCGGTATGAGGAAGCTCACGTCGATTTGCGAGAGACTGGCCACGTTAGGGACTGGTTCAGGGTCAAGGTCACGTTCAAGGAGCGGTCGAGGGAGGCGTCGAGGCAGGCCTCGACGTAGGGTTGAGGAGGAGGAGGAGGTGGTCCAGAGGCCTCGAGGGAAGGGTAAAGCGGCGAGGCCCCCGTCGCCTGAACTTGAGGTGGAGGAGGAGGAGGAGGAGCTACCTTCCGCACACGCCTCTGGGGACGACAAGCAGGAGGAGGCGGAGGAGGAGGAGCAGCAGGAGCAGGAGGGGGACGGGGAGGCAGGGGATGCCCAGTCCAAGATATGGTTGCGAGGTCCCTCATCCCTCCCGAAGCATCCGATACCTGAGCATTTACGCCCATTGATTAAACCGGTTGGGACCAAGTAAGTAACTTTAAATATTCTTAATAGTGTTCTTATGTTGAAAGTTACAAAAACTAATAATTTATATTAATGACTTGTGCAGGAGTTGGATTAAGCTCAGTGGGGGTGACCACAACCGTAAGGCCAACGGGATCCTTGGCCTTTTGTGCAGGGTTCACTTCCCTAGCTTGGTGGTGTACGCCAGACAGCAGCAGCTGACCTACACGTGGGACCACTACGTTGCCGCCCCCGATGTCCCTGATCGTCAACAGAGGAGATTCCCCAACATAGCGGAGCGGGTCAAGGCCGAGCTGTGGGTAAGTACTCCTCGCACTAAATTGCTCAATACATCACCTACGTTCGACATTCTTGAAATAATAACTGTATACGTGTCCATATGCAGGATTTCTATAGATGCCAGGAGGGATTCGAGGCCAAGGCGAAGGCCGTCTGTGATGTAGCCGCCAAGGAGCTCGTGAAGGACATGCATTACGAGGCGCGCATCCAGGCCATCATCGAATTCCACGCTCAATACAGATGGATGAATGTTAGAAAAGAGGAGGCAAGAACAATGAACCTGACCAAGGACCAATTCATGAGGGTAAGTAAAGAACGTTGATACTTACTATTTAAGATTAATTAGGCTCAATTTCTTTTTCATATGTCACATGCTTGATGTTGTAGGTGCCTCCGTGGTGGTGTCGTGCGCATATCCAGTGCTGGGAGAAGATGGTCGACGTGTGGTTGGAGAACCACCTTGCTTGCCGGCAGCGGCGTTTGCAGATGCCGACTGCACCACACCATCAAGGCAGCCTAAGCCTTGATGAATATAGAGAAAAAAGGGTACGCAACTTCAATTCTTTATTCTAACGTTCAATTCTACATAATTCCTAATCATTTTGTATTTTTTGCCGCAGTCGGCGTCACATGATGGCCGACCTTGCTCCCAGCTCAAGGCATGGGTCCTCTCAAAAAAGGGCAAGGCGACAGCCGATATCGATTTCAACCCAGACGACCCATCTGAGGCGTACAACCATCCTAGCATACACAGTCGCGTCAGCGAGTATACAAAGATGGCTTGGGAGGTTCATGGGCCAGACTTTGATCCGAGCTCCGAGGACATTGATGGAGAAATCGTGATGAGGGTGGAAGGAGGCAAGAAGCATGGCCGATATTGGATTGGCAACAGCGTAATCGACACGGCCTCTACTCCCACTCTCTCCCAGATCCAAGCAAGGAGCACGGACTCGAGCTCGGCGATACGGCCATGACCCACCACTGCATAGTTCCAGATGGAGGCTCTCCAGGTTCTTTCTCTTCCATTCATCGTTCGTTTGTTGTTATACTTTAGCTTTGCATTATAACATTGCAATGAAATATTGTAGGCCCAGATGGAAGAAGCAAGGAAGAAACAAGAGGAGATGGCGGCACAGATGGAGGACATGCGGCGGAGGATGGAGGAAGAAAATCGGATGAGGATGGACCAGATGTTCCAGTACATGCAGAATTTTGCTTCGAGCATGGGTCAGTCTTTACCTCCGCCACCGCCGATGCTGTTCCCTCCGCCTCAGCCACCCACAACTACTCCTGTGAGTCACTTGACACATTGTGCTTAAGATTCAATACTTTAATTTTGACAACTTTAGATGTTAGTTCATAATGTCCTATCCTATGTGCAGAATCAATCAGCGACTTCGAATAATGAAGATCAAGATTTGTCGCAGTGGTCTCCTTGGCCTCCACGGAACTAGACTTGGTTGTGAACTTGGTTGAAACTAAATTGTGACTTGAACTTGGATTTATGGATTGTTTCGTGCTTATGTTGAATTATGCCTGTGATGTTTATGAATAATATTTCTAATGGTGGTTGTGAATTATGCATGTGATTGTTTATTACAAATGCCTGTGATGATATGTATTGTGAATTGAGAGGGGTCCATTATACGTGACAAAACGGGAAAAAAAGGGGTACAGAACACTTTGCCGAGTGTTTGGGCTTTAACACTCGGCAAAGTGGTCTGCCTTTGCCGGAGTGTTATAGCCAAAACACTCGGCAAAGTGTTCTGTACCCCTTTTGTTTCCCGTTTTGTCACGTATAATGGACCCCTCTCAATTCACAATACATATCATCACAGGCATTTGTAATAAACAATCACATGCATAATTCACAACCACCATTAGAGATATTATTCATGAACATCACAGGCATAATTGCGAGCATAAGCACGAAACAATCCATAGATCCAAGTTGCAAGTCACAATTTAGTTTCAACGAAGTTCACAACCAAGTCTAGTTCCGTGGAGGCCAAGGAGACGACTGCGACAATCCTGATCTTCATTATTCGAAGTCGCTG
>NC_028458.1:44564058-44617700 GCF_000263155.2 Setaria italica
CCTGCATCATTTGGATTCAGCTATAAGCCAAACAAAAATATATGCTTGGATGCCTGGATGTGTAAATCCCAACTCGTCATATGCTGGAATCACTACGGGTAACACTTAGTTTGCCCGAGTGCCACAGGCACTCGGCGAAGACCAAAAAACACTCGGCAAAGGCTTTGCCGAGTGTTACACTCGGCATATAGCACACGGCAGATTTTGTGTCGGCAAACACGACTTTGCCGAGTGTCAAAACTCGAGCACTCGGCAAATATTTTGCCGACGGCCAAAAAACACTTGGCGAAAAGACACACTCGGCGAAATGGGCGTTGACGGCGTCGAGGATAACGACGGGTTTGCCGAGTGCCTGCCGTCTGGCACTCGGCAAACCCGTCGTTATCCTCGACGCCGTCAACGCCCATTTCGCCGAGTGTGTCTTTTCGCCAAGTGTTTTTTGGCCGTCGGCAAAATATTTGCCGAGTGCTCGAGTTTTGACACTCGGCAAAGTCGTGTTTGCCGACACAAAATTTGCCGTGTGCTATATGCCGAGTGTAACACTCGGCAAAGCCTTTGCCGAGTGTTTTTGGTCTTCGCCGAGTGCCTGTGGCACTCGGCAAACTAAGTGTTTCCCGTAGTGATTCCAGCATATGACGAGTTGGATTTACACATCCAGGCATCCAGCATATATTTTGTTTGCTTTTTAGCTGATTGCAAATGATGCAGGCCACAGGAGATATGGCACCTGTATCCTGTCTTTAACTATTTATTAGGCAGATGAAAATAATGAAAAATGTAGAACACAGAGCTATAGTGAAAAGACAAGGGACACAAGAATTTGCCTGATTCCAGATTTGAGTTAGGAACTTCTTCAGTCTTCTGTCATTTTATTTGTACTGTTTTTAGTCCTCCCTCCTCAGGAAGTAAGCAACAACTGATTCGATTACAGATGGATCTGAACCACCTACAGTGATCAATTATGGATGGATTTATTGCATGAGATGTTTGATCAATCTCTGAAGGGAGTTGTTCAACTTCTTTTACAGGTTTAGATTACCCACTACGCCACAATCCATTTTTGCTGGCGGGCCAAATGGCTTTGTGCTGGTGGGCCTAGCACCCGCCAGCAACTTTGAGCCACCATAAATGGCACAAATGGCTCTCTGTACTGGCGGGTGCTCGGTGCTCGGCTCTCTGTAGTGGGCTCTCTGTGCTAGCGGGTGGTCACGTCACCCGCCAACACAGTTGCTTTTGCAAAAAAAAAAACAAACGCTCGCCGCTCCCATCCCCTCCACTCGTTCGTTGCCGCGCGCTGCCCGTCGCCCGCCTCCAGTGCGCCGGTTCCTGCACCGCCTGCCATGTCCTCGATGGGCACACCATTGGTCTCCGATAGAAAGAAGGCGACGAAGAGCATCATGATGACGACGCATGCGGCGAAGAAAAAGAAGAGCAGGAACTTGAGTCGGCAGAGCATAGGGAGGAAGGCTGGTGCGACGCCACCGTCCCGCGCCGCCGTTCCCACCGCTACCCCCACGCCCCCGCTGCTCCCGTGCTTGCTACCCTCAGCCGCTGCTGCGCCTGCTGCTCCCCCCACCCCATCCCGGCTGCTGCTGCGCCCGCTGCCCCCCTGCTACTGCGCCAAGTGGAGAGAGATAGGAGGGGATATAGGAAGAAGGGATAAGGACGCACGAGGTCTGTGCAAAATATTGAAGGACGCGTGGGAGATAGCGCACCAATTTTTTGGTTCTTTTTGTGCTGGTGGGTGACATTATCGCCCGCTACAAGGAATCTTTTTGCTGGCAAGTGCCAATCACGCCCGCCAGCATAGTAATTTGCTTATGCCAGCACAAATCGTTTCTGGCATAGTGACCAATCTATTGTGCTATTGTGTGCTACTCACATGACTAACACCAGAACACGTTTCTGTTTTGCAGTAGCAAAGGCCAATTCGCATCACCAGGATGAGAGACCAAGTTGATGTGTGCTTTGGTCTATTTGTGATGAGTGATTGACTGGATGATTTGAGACTTTACCAATTGAGTCCATATTCCATATGTGCTTGATTATGCTAACGGCTAACCGAAGATGTGTGTTGTGTTGTGGTGTTTGTGTAAAATATATCTTGTGTGTTGTGTCTCTTGGCTTGTGATGTGCAGGTGTTGGATGCGATATGGTGGTCGACGGCAAGAGGTGAAGATCAAGCGAAAGGTTCATGCCACTGTACTATGGCTGTGAAGGGTAGACATGATTAGGCTTGGACCGAGGGACCTGAGGAGTCCGGATGGAATCATGGGTAATCCACATGGTGTACGGAAGAGCAAGAGTATACAGACGGGATGAAGACAGCGTCGGTCGAGTCAAACGGGACGGAGGCGAGTCGAGTAGGCGGCCCGGGAGCGGGAGCAAAAGATTTGGAGGCGTCGAAGGCTTGGCAGAGGCCGAACATGTGTTGACATTGGCAAGTCACGTTGTGTGCAGCGTGCAAGAGAGTTTGACCGGTTTGACCTCAAAACCGGGAGTGAGTCACGCCTGCGGGGTGTGCAAGAGGGTTTGACCGGTTTGATCTCAAAATCGGGGGTTGAGTCCGATGCGGCCGGACGGCGTCATGTCGGAGGACGCGTGGCACCATCGTGAAGCTTGCGTCGAGGTGAAGCGAAGTCGTGAAGGCGATGGGTCCGTTTGATGTACTGATAAAAAAGTTAGACGGTCTTGCCTCTATAGGGTTTTGAGTTGTGTGATTTATGTAAGGGTATTCTGGATATTTGTGAGGTGTCTATATATATGAGGAGTGGTTGGAGCAGCTACATCTCTTGAACTTTTTGATGGTGGGTTTCTCATTTTATTCTATGAGAATCTTTAGGAGGTGAGAGAGGGAGAGAGATGAGTGAATCTTTGTGTTGATTTTTTTGCCATCTAATTTTGATTGTGATCAGGAATGACTTATAACTGAAACGTGGTGGAGGTCATACAAATTCAATCTCGTGCTCAGTTGCTTCATCTTCTATTGCGTTTTTCTTTTTGGGCATTTTCGGGTTAATTTTTGGTGAATTTTCGTTCGTCCGATTTGGCTACGATTTGGGGCGGATTTCTTGGGGCAAATCGGTGCTAGAACATGTGTGATCGAGTCTAGGAGGATCCCCTAGCAATTCCCTCACTTGAGCACCACGGATTTCATGATTCCCCAAATTTTCCCCTTGCCTAGGGTTCCACGAGATCTTTGAAATTGAAGTTAAAGGCTTGATCTTTTTAGGTGGTTTCGGTTGGAATAGCTCGCGCATGATCTACCGAGGCTGTGATTTGATTTCCTTGTCAATCGGTCTTAATTGAGTTGCTTTCGGTGGAATCTGGTGCGGTTCTGCTCTGCTGTTTTGGTTTACTGTCGCTGCTGTCTTGGTTCTGCAGGTCACCGACCCTTGCGGTGCTTGTCTTTCTGCAGCAGCGGACATTTCGGTGGAGACCGGCTTTTTGATCGTTCCATGCGCGTCAGGTTGGCTCTGCAGCTGCGCTTCGCAGTTCGCACACCCAGCAGCTTGCACAAGGTTCGGCAGCAGCAGCTACAGCTCGTCGATTCGGCTGTTCATCAGCTCGCGGCAGCAACTTGTGTTGGCTGTCAGGTTCTTGATTTCAGCAGCTCTTGTATAGCAGTTCTGTGCAGCAGGAGAGCAGTAGCAGCTCTGCAGGTTACAACAGCTGCGGTGTGCAGTGTATTCTCAGCTACCTGCAGCTTCTACTCTCAAGTGCAGGTAATTGTTTTGATGCAGAGGCAGTAGCAGCTCAGTTCAGATCGGTTATGGCCGGCTGCTTAACTTTGTTTTGATCTTGAGCAGTGTCACTTTCATGCTACAGGTTGCATAGCATTTGTTTATTACTTGGTAATCCATGTGTGATCTGTAGCTTGTCCCTATACTGTGCTTGTCTCCTTTGAATGCACGTTGCTGAGTAGATGTTTAGCTTGCTCCTGTGTTTAGCTCATAGCTAATTAGCTTGGTAAGTTTGCTTGCTCCTTGTTACTGACAAACCTCTACCTTTTACTTCTGATAGAGCTACAGTAGGTCATACCTTTTATCCATTCATGTTTGAGCTGCTATTGGCCGGTAGCACTAATTTATATGGACTGTCACACTTGATTAATTAGAGCTATTTTTAGTCGGTTAATTAGCTTGTGCTCAAAATTCGTCCTTTGCTATTTTGCTTCTGCTACACGTTGAGCTTTTCTAATCATTCCTAGGTGAGTTTGTCATGAGTTAACTTGTGTCAACTTGGCGATTAGGAGCAAGGCCTGTTTGGGATGCCTCTCGTCGCCCGTCCGGGTCCTTCACAGACACTGCTATGGAAAGCTGACCAGTGATGACCAGCAGACACAAGAGGATGGAACTACTGCGTCTCTTCAAGCAGCAATTCTTTAATTTGCCTGTCTGTTCTCTCGCAAGTATCGGCTTAGGTGTAGCTATAGTGGTAGTTTCTGGCTGGCAGCCACGGGCCGGGTGCTGCGATGAACTCTTCTTTGTTCCAGTTTAAATTCTACTCTAGAGGTGGTGACAAACCAGGTGGTAACACAAAAAACACTGTAATTTCATTACTTTGATGATGGAATCAAGGGATCTCCCTTTCTGAAAAATATCTGCATTGCCAGCTGATAATTTGAAGCCGTCTAGATAGCTTACAAAGGGACACAACTATAAAAGAGCAACAATCGCCTGAAAGAGTGGAGTCCAATGTTCTTGCTTAGGCATGTGGAGCATTTAGAATGAATTATGCAACAAAGTTGAGATACTTGAATGATTGGGGAGCAGGTGATGCTTAACTGGTGGTGACTGCGTACGCTACTGATACTTTTCTTATGGAAAGATACATGCATGATATTTATGCTACGCAGGCATGCCCTTGTATCTCTACAGATTGGCCTTGAGACGACCCCAAGGTAGGTACTGAAACTGCAGAGCAGTTGATTAAGTGCAAGGTAGTTAATCTGCAATTTCAGTAAGGTTAATGTACACATTTAGTTTAGTTTACGAAGGAGCGACAACCAGATGAAAAGAGTGTAGGTACTTGGATGTTTGCTTAGTCCCCTACATAGATGAAGTAGTATTATATTGGTGTAAAGTAAGTTGAGATGCTCGAATGATTAGAAAAGATGAAGCTTTGATGCTTAATTTGTGGTGACTACGCACGTACGCCTGCCGCCAGTTTTGCCAGGAACAAGGAATGATGCGGCTTCTGTGGGGGGAGCAGGTGCACAGCAATTTGTGCCTTTGGTTGGTGTTGCAACCTGACTCGGTCGTGGATTTGGTCCATGGCCTGAGGCTGAGGGAGGGGCTTCCTGTTACAATTATGCTCGAGCCCATTCAGGAGACATAGCTGGATCTCAAGTGGACAAGATTACCTGACCTGACCGGCTGATCCCCTGGATGTGGATGCCGGTCAAGAAAGACGTACTGGGTCTAAAGTAGTAAAGACTCGCTAGACGGCATGTCATGCATCCCACATGAGCATCAGATGCGGACTTGACTTTTACAATGAAAGTTGACAGACGGCATGGGAAAAGCAAAGCCCATCGAGTTACAGAGCATGCTGCAGGTGCAAATGAAATTTCGCAGCCTAAGTTAATATTAGCCGGCTGTGAAAATTAGATTAGGTACCGTGCCGTGCGGTGAAAAAAAGGAAGAAGAAGCTATCTCGATCTCCAAACGGAGCAATTTTCACGCTACAACAGTAATCTAAGGAACAACCAAGAACAAGATGGATCGGACCGGAGGGGTCATTCCTTGGAACATCCAACCCACTGCTAGACTGCTAGTGCTTGATTGGGATAATCGCACAAGATGGATCGGGCGCTGGCATCAGCAGGCCGATGCGTCCGAGTGGCAGCTCACATCGATCACCACCCGGGCCGGGCCGGCGACGCCATCGGCGTGTAGAACGGCGTGTCGGGTGGCTCTGCCTGCTCCTGCTCCTCTTGCTGTTCCTCGCCGTCGCCATCCTCGCCGTCCTCCTCGTCGATGGTGTAGAGCGCCCGCGAGGTGGGTCCGAGCCACCGCTCCGTCCACGACGCCACGCCCTCCGCTGCCGCGGCTGCCGGAGAAGAGTCCGCCTGGGAATCCGCCGCGGCTGCCGGCTCGATGCGCGCGCGCTGGCGTCGCCATGGGCAGAGCATTATTATTAGCAGGACGACGAGGTGGCGGCTCCGGCTGGTCTTCGCGGGGACGGCGGTGGGCACTTGTTGGGAGAGCGGCAGCTCCGGCGGCGGCCGCCGCTTCCTGCTCTCTCGGTGGTTGTGGACGCAGAAGAGGATGAGTGCGGCGGCCAAGGCGGAGGCCGCAGCGGCGAGGAGGACGAGCTCGGCCACCTCCAGGCGTCTCATGGCCGCATGGGTTTGGGTGGGGGTTTTTGTTTTTGGAGCGTGGAGTTGGGCGCTTTGCTCGCAACGGGCGGTTAAGTGGATTTCATTCCATTTCATTTGGAGCTGGTTGGAGGGAGAACAGAATACAAGAGATGGAGGAATCGAGTCCGAGCAGCAGCAGCAGCAGCTCACACGGATTCTAAATTCTATTCTAGAGCCCGGCTTTAGCTTTTTGAACGAGTCTGTCGAGTGCATGCTTTCGGGCGCCCAGCAGCTTTTCCTGCCACACCACACCAGTGATGGAGCACAGGAGCAGAGATGAAGAGGGCGTTTCCTCTGTCATTCTTGCTGCATGCAGTGCTTTTAACCACCGTATGTACGAACGAAATCCACAGCGCAAGCAAAGTGATAGGAAGGAGGCATGGGCGGTAGATGTTGGCGACATGGCCTGGGATCGTCTTTTTGCCTTTGCCTGGGCGCTTGTTGGACTCAGCGAACGTTCATTCGAGATTCACTGGCTTGCTTTTGGTGGCAGGTAGGCTTGGTAATTGGATTGTAATTCAACTCTAATCCACATCGAGCCACATCAAAGCAATTTATTTTTTCAATCCAACTCATCCCATATTTATATTATCTAAACTCAAGCCCATCCATCCTACTATAGTTAGTAGAACCTATGGATTTGCTATAAAAAATCATGATTAGCTATATAAATCTATAGGCTCATATATAAAACTCATATATATTTGAAATAAATGTGAATCCAACATGTGGGTCCTACTCTAAGAGCTGGTCCCTAAAACTATAACGTGGTGTTCACACCTTAAAATTTTAGCGAAATTGATCGAAATTTATTGGAGATGAAAGAGTTTGACTGCCCGCTACTTTGTGCTAAATAGTATGGCTAAACATACATTTGAGCCCCGCATTAAGAGGCAGACCCTAGAATTAAAACCTCGTGTTCACACCTTAAATTTTAGCGAAATTCATCAAAATTTGTTGGAGATGACTCAATTTGACCGCCCACTACTTTGTGTAAAATAGTATGGCTAAATATACATGTGGGTCCCGCATCAAGAGCCAAACCCTAGAATTAAAATCTCTCGTTCACACTTTAAATTTTAGCGAAATTGATCGTTTTGTTGGAAATGACTCAGTTTAAGTGTCCGCTACTTTGTGCAAAATAGTATAGCTGGACATATATATGAGCCCAACGTCAAGAGTCGGACCCTCGAACTGAAATGTCCCTTTCACACTTTAAAATTGTAACGAAATTGATTGAAATTTGTTGGAGATGATTTAGTTTAATAATTAGCTACTTCATGAGAGAGTTGGACTTATACGTGGACTCACAATCCATTAAAACTATTAAACGCAATCCAATTAGCAGGGCTAGTGGCTAGGAGCATGTCACATTAATCTTTGCTTATATTAACTGCTACAACATATACAATAGCGCATGCAAAATGTGATCCTTCAAACGCAGCATAGTAATAATTAATATACTGGCAAAAAGAAAACGAAGAAGGATAAAAATTAAAGGCACTACCAGTAGGACAACAATTAAGTACAGTGGTAGATTATTTGATCACTACGCCATTGGCGTAGCAGTAGCATGCAGTAATCATCATCAGCACATATATATATATATATAGATACAAGTAGATCAAGAGGAGGAGGATGCCGGCGGTGGGTGAGCAGGAGGGTCCTTGCCGAATCCCATGAGGGCGTGGGTGAGCAGCATTGCTCCCCGGCGGGTGGCCTCCGCGACGCGGCCCAGCAGCGGGAACCCCACCGTGTCCCGGTTCTTGAGAGGCTTCTTGTCCCACCTGCATGCATGCACCATCGATCCATCAGTCAGTTAGTAGTCAGAGATGGTGGCTGATCGATGATGCATGATTATTGGTTCCATGCAGCATGATCCACACATGCATACATACCAGTCCTCGTGGGTGACCACCTTGCCGTCCTGGAGTTGGAGCCTGATGAGCGTGGTCAGCTCCACCGCCTTCCCAAGTACCTTGTAGTGCTGCTTGTTGTCGATCAGAATCTGAACATATCACAACGCATGCATTGCATTGCAAATCATGTTAAGAATGGTTGTTGGCCTGTGTTCCAATCCAAACTAGTTATTTAGTCCATGATCGATCCATCATTCTACAGCGTATACCTCGGCTTTGCCGGGGCCCGTGGGATTCTCATGTACAGTGTACTCCACGATCTTGGATTCCGCGAACACCTGACCATGCATTGCAGGCATACTATCATTCTTCTTCTTTAGTAGAGTACCATTCATTCAGCTTAATAGATGACGGCACAACCGGCAGAGTGCATGGAACTGCAGACAACTCTCTATTACTACTATTAGAGTAGTGATACCTGTATTTTCAAATTGCAGGTCATTTTGATTTTTTAAGATTCATAGATATTACTCTCGTAAGTCATTTTAACTTTCTTGAAAGTCAAAACATAGTATATCTATTTGGTGCATAAACCTTTATGATCCTCTCTATAATTTTGGTCAAATATAAAATGATTTGACTCTTTGAAATAACTTATAATTTGGAACAGAGGGAGTATTATGCATCTAGACATATATTATCTAGATGCACCTAAAAAGATAAAACAACCTACAATTTGGAACGGAGGGAGTACCTTTGGAAGCGTGTAAAACGAGGACTTGATCTGCTGCACCCTGTATGTAAGGTAATGTAATTAATGGATGGATCAACAAAGAAACAGAGCTAGCACTAGCAGTGCTGCGAGGCAGACCGTAGACGACGACGTACCCGTGGGCTCGCATGAGCGGGTCCTCAAACGTGGCGTTGGGCGCGTAAATCTCGAAGTCCCGGGCCGTCGCGCGCGATCCGTAGCTGCAATCCATTATATTATTGTCACCAGCAATTATTTTCCTTTTCTACGGCAACAAAGCAACGCAAATGGGGGAAATGATGCAAGCACAGGCCCTGAACCAACAGCAACAGCTACTACGACATATTGAGGAGATGATGCATGATGGAGGCGCTGAACCTGTTTCAGAGCAAATGGGGGAAATGATGCATGCACCTGTTTCAGAGCAGAGCAACAGCAGTAGCTATAGCTAGGCTAGTAGTAAAAGGCTAGATAGATGAAGTAGTAGCCCACATGTTGAGGAGATGCGGCATGATGCGCTCCGCGACGCCCCCCGCCGGCGGCGGAGACGTCTTCTTGTCTTGCGAAGAAACGCCGTCGTCCATGGCCGTGGAGAATAATAATCCTAGCTTGTGCTTGCGCACCAACACCGAGAGCGGGAGGGCGGAGGAGGAGGAGGCCGTCAAGCAACGCAGCAGCGGCAGGGGTGGTTGCATGCGATGCGACGACGGTCGGGAGGGGAGGAGAGATGGATCGAACCTGAAGGAGATTATTGAAGATGAGCAGCAGGCAAGGAACAAGATGAGCTGCTGATTCTTCTCTAGCTAAGAGAGACAGAGAGAGAGAGAGAGGCAGTTGACGCCTGCAGTCATCGAGCGCGTGCGCGGCGACGGAGGGCGCTACGTCGGTCGGGTAACCTCGTGGCGGCAACTGCCTCCACGACAACAAACACCAAGCCAACCTGGGCTGGGCTCAAAGGGAGGGCTGCTACTGCTAGGCCCACCAACTAACCAGCCCGTGCAACTACAATCTCTAATACAAACGCTAATAAAAATATTTATATGGGAAGGCAAAACAGGGGCACCTACATTTGTATCATCCATAATATATGGTTCCCATCAAATTGAAATGCAAACGCTGATAAAAATATTAATAGAAAAGTAATACAATCTCTCACCTTGTATTCCGTTGAGATGACGCCTGTAACTCTCATAACACACGTATGCATCGATGCATGCATACCTGACCTGCTCCTTGCATTGGTTAAGGACTGACGATCCCACCCTTTCCATCTAATTGGTTTTTTTCTTATCCTTTTTCAGGGTCTCGTACTAGGGGCCTATGATAGCACACGCTATGTCCACCAAGGATGGCTGATCTTTCCAGTTAACCAGCATATATAATATAAGGTGTTGCAAATCGGTATGATTCGTGACTTTTAACCCCCAATACTCCAGATTTTTTGTGTCCTGCCTTATGTCTATGGATGCAAATTCTATTCTTGGATTGAGCAGGAAATCGCCAAGCTTCTGAGATACTCCATCCGACTTAGTGGGTCCATGGATTAAAGTTTAGTCCATGGACTAAACTTTAGTCCTTACCCTGTTTGATTCCATGAACTAAAGTTCATTAATGCAGTTGAATAAAGATGTTTTTACCCCTACTACCCACCCTGTTCATACGGCCGCCTGTTACCCCTTTCTGGCGCCATGTTCTGCTACCCCCTATTCTTTGCGCTGCTACCCCTGTTCTAGCGCCAAGTTCTGTTACTCCCCTGTTCTAGCGTGCGCCTGGTACCCATGTTGTGCCACGATGCTGGCTTGCTTTGTGCGCATGGTACATAATTAAAATTTGTCATACATTCATAAAACTATTCATACATTCAAAAATGGTCCATACATTTGAAACCATCACAGTTATGACCTACTAAATAAACCATCGACTATCCAATCATGAAATTGATTCATGGTTTGATCTTCATTCCCATGACGCGTATTTGATATATATCCTTGATGGCGCCAAGTTGCTCTGAAGAAACGAAGGTGTAGCCGGTAATAGAGGAACCACGGCCTCCGTGGTGTACCATCGATCCCCCACCGCTTCGCCCTCTACCTCCACGGGTAGACACGGCTCCCCCACGGCCTCCCACTCTGCCTCCGCCGGATCTCGCTCTAGTGTTTGTGGACCTCGAGTGGAGACCTCCACGGTCTCCCACTCTGCCTCCAGGGGCAAGGGACGGTAGCCCATGGTCGCTGGCAGCATCATCCGCCTGGAGGTACTCCAGGTAGGAGCCAAGGTTGGGGAAGCCGTCGGCCTGGGAGTTGAGGTCGAGGTACTCCATGCGCATCTGGGGAGCGGAGAGAGTGGGGGCCACCGGCAGGGAGAAGAGGCTGAAGTCATCTTCATTGCCGGCGTTCGGGGAAGCATGGAAGCTGCGGGTAGCTGTGGATGAAGAAGCTGCCTGAGAGAAGAAGTCTTGGTACTGGTCCATGGTGGGTGCGGTGGATCCAGCATGGGGAGGACCAGGGACGGGAGCGGGGTGGGGTGGGGTGCGGGACAGGTGGAACGGGGAGTAATGAGGAACAGGGGTGTCCCCAAGGCCCTTTAGTTCAATTTAATCCACCTCATATGGATTATAGGACTAAATACTTTATCCACCTGTTTGACACTTTATGAACTAAAAGTGGTTAAAATGGGTGAATTACTTTAGTCCTGGGTAACCAAACAGGACCTATTTGATACGCCTTGTGCCTACGCAGAGCTGCACGACAGCAGCATGCTATGAATAACAGGTGCAGTGGTGTACTCGACGTCCAGGCCCATGATGAATTTGTCATCCTGGGGCGTCTCCTCAACTTCATCAAGGACGCCGATGATGTGCACGTACGGTATCCACCAAAAATGCTGAAACGAGACCTGAATCAAGTTATGATCTTTCTATGAAAGATAAAGTTGGACAGGCTAAACGCACCTTGCCCCATGTTGCATCCTTGCATGATGTCTGTCTTGCTTTTATACTCGTCAAAGAGGCATGGCATCCACACCGGACAAACGTCACGTTTGCCAAGAGACAGCACGCCTGTTCAACAAAAAGTGGTTCGTGTGCCGTCGATTGCTGAAACCGCACCGCACAGGCCTTTATGGCCATGTTGGCACATGTTGACTGAAGGGACGCTTGTTCGCAGCAAAAAACTCAACAGGCAGTTCGTGCCGTCGATTGCTGCTGCCGCTCCTCTTGCTCCGTTCTTTCTTTCTCGTGGTCCGATCCGAACTCGTTTGCAAATGGGCTAAACTGGTTTGCAAATGGGTCGTGGGCTGTTTATTAGTTGGTAGATGGGCTCCTTGAACTTCCCACATTTTGTATCTAATGTGCCTACCGAAACTAGGTGATTGCTTTTCAACCATCGCAACAATTTTAGCATCCAACAGTAGCCAGTCCATATTATAGTAACAAGCACTGTACCACAGCCACAAATTAGCGTAGGATGTTTGATGGTAAAAGTAGAAAAATACCGATCAACCGTTCGTCGGTACAGTTGCCTTGCAAATCGATGGTACTTCAAGTTTTTACGAGCCACTACTGGTCGTTATACGTATTTAGATGTCCCGTTGAACAATTGGTCGAAGAGCCCAACAAATGCATCTAAATACATAGAGCAGGCCGGCCCATCTGTCCCGCGTGCTTCCGACCCACCAAAATTTACCCGAAAGACCCAACAGTCCCAACTCCCAAACCCTAGCTGCTTTTCTCCTCCCATTCGCCCGCTACCATCCCCGCTCTCATCCCGCAATATTGAGTCTGCGCGCGCTGCAGCGCTTCGCGGCGCACGACACAGCAGCAAGTGGATCCCACGCGAGGCCCGCCCATGTGCTGATCCACATTTTTTTCTTTTCAATTATTTTTCTATACCAAGTAAATATTGTATATACGTATAAGTTATGTGCACAAATTTTGTTAACAACATTCTCTCAAAAGTTATGACAAATGTTACGCGTATAAGTTATGATATCATGAAAGTTGTATTACGAAATTCATCACCTAAATTATTGTTAAGAAAAAAGTTATGCGTACAAATTGTGCATATAGGTTACAGTTTTCTAAAAAACAAAATTCGAAGTTATTCTTACAAATTGTAGCTAGAAATTGTACACATAAGTTCTGCACCCTATTGAAGTTGTGCTAAAAAATTATCTCATAACAAGTTATATTATGGAGTTCGCAACAGATGAGCAGGGAAGAAAGGAAATACGCTGCTTGCTGCTGCTATTTGGATTTGGAAGCAGAGTAGGAAAAGATGCCTATCGATTTCCATTGTCGAGTCTGTCTTCCTCCTTCCTTACCGCTAGCGTGCTCGCCACCTCGCTATCTGCTGCGTCGCTGCCAAGTTCTTGCATCACCAGCTTCTGCTCGACGCATGGATGGACGCCATTCACCCGCGATGCAACCGGGCCCTCCTCCAGTGCGCCGGTGACGAGTTTCAGACCGCTTCACCAGCTTCCTCCTCCCACACGCCCTTGCCCATGGCCATCTCGCTGGCCCGATCCCCCTCGCCCATGGCCATCTCGCCGGCCCGATCCCCAATGCCCGCCGGTGCTCGTGACAGTAGCATCCCGGACACCTCCACACCTGGTCATGATTGCCGTGCACCGTGGAGCTCTAGCGGTGCGGCACCAACGAACCCCACCTTCACCCCTCCACCACCTATGCCAGCTCCGGGGCCGTGCACCGCAATGCCATAGCAAACCGCTGCCTCGACCTCATCCCCACTGGGCACCATCACCTCCCCAACCGGGTTGGCAGCTGACAGTGGTCAAAAACTGAGAGACTGTGGGTTACCAGGTTAGTATGTGCAGGCTTAGAGGAGTTAGGATTAGCATTCAGAGATGGTTGAATTCACACAAGGTTACAGGTTTGGACTGCATAGATGCGTAATACCCTACATCCTATGTGTTCTTGTATTGTTCTTCTAGGATTTGATCCCTTTACATGGTACATGCATGTCTATTTATACTCTCCTTGAGACCTTATAAAGTTGTGGGAGCAACCCTCTCCCACCTCATCTTAGGTGGGAATGCGGTGGCCTAGGTCCATCTCCCCTACTGTGCTCTGGCGTAAGGGTCCTGCCATGATGCCTCGGGACGGCTCCAGATCGACCCGTCTTGTAACACTTGTAAAAAATGATCTTATATCCTCAACAAAAATCTCGGTTGTTTTTGGACCTGGGACTAAAGAGGCTTGAGTCTCGGGTCTAAATTTCGTGGTTCGTGAAGACCCCTTTAGTCCCGGTTGGTGTTACTTAGGGTAGGATCCCCCATGGGTGAATTCAAAAGGATAATATCCCTACTTAGTTGGATGTGTTGTGTAGGTAAGAAGGTAAGGAACCTACGCACGTGCACGTGGGGGGAGCCTCCCGCGGATTTAGAATATTTTGTTGCATACGAATTTGTACGGACAAGTCTGTCGCACAAATTTGTTGTATAAGAATTTGTATGGACAAGTTTGTCATCCAAATTTGTTGTATACGAATTTGTACGCACAAGTTTATCACCCAACTTTTCTTTTATGGATTGTTTCTCAAAATTTTTGTATACAAATTTGTTTCATAATTTTTTGTTAGCGTGCAAAGGATGTTGGGTGCGGAAAAGATGCAGAGGAAGCCCGCAGGAAAATAGTATTCCATAAAAGGCAACCGTGACCCGGTCGAAAATCGATGGCTGGGGGAGCTCCTGGCGCGCACGCTGATTGGCATCCTCCGATCCCAGTCCCAGACAAACTACAATATATATATAATATATGCAGGTACATGATTCCATGGGCAACTTTGAACAATATTATTCAATTTATTTGCTCCAAGGAAAATGTCTGCGGTGCATTCAAGATTGGCGGAATCATCAACACAGTTTCAAAAAAAATACTACAAATTCCAAGCATAGCTGCATTGGAAAGTACTTTTTCTAGCTGTTAGGCCAATCTTTGTGGAGATTTCATCAAATTTTGATTCATGACTATTGTTTGACGTTATTTTGTCACAAAATTCAACTGTGACAGATTAAACTTATTGAATTACTGAGAATCAAGAATAGAGAAAATTATTAAGCTATATACATCAGTACGTGCAAGTTGTAGTGTATGTGCTCAATAAACACATGGCCGCTATTTAATTAGCGCCTAATGATCATCAGCGGATGCTAGGCAGCGCCCATGCACGTATACGAGGTTGGTGTACGCGTACTGCAATGTGTATCGCCATGCAGCCGGGCCGCGCGGCAGCCGACGCCATCTAAAAGGTTCTGGAGAGGTGGAGGGTTCTAGAAGCTCTCACCATGTGCCCCGGTTAGAGATAGAGTCCAGGTCCTAGATGGATAGAGATCAACCAACCTGTCCAACAAATCAGGAACAAAACATGTGCACTCACGCAACCAACTCGTCCAACAAGCCAGGAACGAAACCTGAGCCCACGTACCCTAACCCTTGGCCGGCAGCGGGGCTACTGCGGAGGTGGTCGGCGGGGCGTTGAGGTGCGTGGCGGACAGCAAGAGTACCGCAGCAAGTGGCGGGCGGCGGGGCTAGGCGGCCGGCCGGCAGGACTCGGGCCGGCGGCGGCAGGGGTTGGCCGGCTGAAACTCTAGCGGCGGCGGGAGAATGGCGCGACCGTCGTTGGAAAAAACGCTGGCGCGGGGGAGAAAAATAGGCGCGGGGGCTCTCGGAGGAACGAAGCGTTATTTTTGTGTAACGAGTGGTATTGGTGGGTAACTTCACGAGGAGGTTCAATAGAGGGGGTTTTAGAGCAGTAAAAGAGGTGCTCCAAAACTCCAACCCATTTGCACTACAGTTTCATGAAGTTGGCAGCTCCATAGAATTTTGGAGTTGAAGTGTTTGGCTGGATTTTTTGCTGGAATGGCTGGAGTTGTGAAATGTTTGAGGTGGAGTCCCAAAAACCTGCTACGCTCACACGTAAGGAGCCCCCTTTTCCATCCGCCAGAGACGCCGCCAGGAGAGGAAAAAAAAAGAGCCGCAGCTCTTCCCATCGAGGCATGGCCAGGAGAATAAAAAAGAAGACGCAACCTCTCATCCATCGAGTTCCTGCAAGACCATTAGCCCGGCGACGCCCCGTGATCATCGTCGGCAAGCTCCGTCGTCCGCTGTTGCAGCAAGGCCGACAACCGCGCTGGAGTCGACGTGAAGCCGGCGAGCACGTCGAGTAACGCGGAAGAAGGCCATGGCACCTCTGTTCGTCTTCGGTGCTTCAGGTTGATATTCTACTTTCTCTTATCCTTCACAGATCACGTGCATGCAATGTCTGCTCGGGCCGTACGTCGGCCATCCGTGCGGCCGCGTCTCTGTGCCGGCAGTGAAGGACCGTGAGGTCTACCCACAATGGAAGCGCGACGTCCACGATGATCGCGGCGTCAACGTCCACGATGATCGCGACGCCGCGATGCCGGGACGACGAGAACGGCACCAACGCAATGACGACGCCACAAGGCTGCCGACGGCGACGACAAGACAGCGCTGCCGACGACGATGACAACATGGGGCTGCCAGGACGCGAGAACGGCGCCGACACCACGATGACACCCTGGGGCTGCCGATGGCGACGTCACCGGGCTGCCGGAGGCGATGCCCGGGACACAGCAAGATGGCACTCCCGACGATAATGACATCAACGGCAAGCTCATGAAGAAGATGCAGCTCGCAAGGAGCAACGGAGGTCCGTGGAGGCATCGACGTCTATTCGAAGCCCAACTGCCCAAGACGAGTCGACGGCGGCCGGGGACGAAACTGCACGTGACGATGGGGCTGGCTCAGTTCTGGACGTGCGTCTATCTCAGTTGAATGTGTACCTGTGTGCACGTACAAGCTGCTGGTAGACAAGCAAGCACTCCAGTATCTTGACGTGAAGACCTTCACGAGTGGAGCATCGTCCAAGTGCCCAGCTTGTGCCCACACGGTTCTCTACCAGTTCACAGAGACCGTCCATCTTGACTCGAAGACTACTTCGACAACCAAGCTGCCACCGGCCGCCGGTGGCCGGAGGCTGATGGTAGAGACGACGCCACGGAAGACGGAGATGACGCCGCGCTTACGGCCGGAAGCACTAGCATGTGCAGCCGAGAAGGCCGAGGCTCACCGACGTACAAGTAGGAGGAGGCATCTCATAAGGTCATGCTGCCATGCATCGTACGTGTGTGTGCGTGCATGTGCACCTACGGGCCAATCAGAGAGTGTCTCATGGGGTCATGCTACCATGCCGTACTCGTGTGTGCATGCATGTGTACCAATGAGCTAATCAGAAGGCAAGAAAGAAGCTAACCATCTTTGTGGTTTCTTGTGGCTCCACCTGGACGTCGCTGAAGATCATCGCCACCTTGACGACCGACTCTACCGTGACGTCTACTCGACCTCAACGACACGACCGTGCATATCCAACCCACCACTACTACGACTACAATACCACACCGGTTCATGGACCGACAAGGCTATGGATGACGCCGACGCCACATCCACATCAACACTAAACATGCATGGAGAACGTGAAGCGAAGACTGAAAACGACCACAACAGTGGCATCGGAGGTGCTCTGCAAGCTAGACTTGCAGAGGTAATTAACCGGGAGCCTTTCGAGACCCTGGAAACCAGAAGACCACATCGCGCAAGTCGGATTTTCCCAACGGAACGCTATGGAGCGCACATGTGTATTAGGGAACCGGTGTTTGTATTTTATTAAATATGAATAAAAGTTTTTGTTCCCTAACCTTTGTCTATTTATTTTGTGTACTTGGTACACTGTCACGCCCGCACTATTCCCAAGGTAAGAAAAATCTTCGTGTGATTTTTCTCCTCAAACAACCATCGAATAACATGCCACATCAATAGCTTTGTTGATGTGGAAGATCGTTATGAGAAGGGAGGAGAGGAAGTTTTATTATATGTGAGAGAAGTTTCATCACCAGGAAACTCAGCAGCACAGTTACCAAATTCTTAGTCGTGACACTGAGGGTGTCTTTGGTTGGGCTTTTTAACCTACTTTTGCTTTTGCAAAAGTCAAAAGCCAACCAAAGGGACTAAAAGCCACGGATGCTTTTTGCCCAAAAGCTGCTTTTATTCTAGTACAAAACCAAAGCACCTTTCCCCCTGCTTTCAACTGCTTTTGGGGAAAAAAAATTACCCACTGCCACTGGTTCGTTATTTTTCTCCCGCACACGCACGCGCAATCCCTTCGCCTCCACCCGCCGCCCCTGGCCACCGGCCCCCCGCCCGCCGCCCCTGGACGTCCCCAGCCCCCGGCCTGCCGCCCACTGCTCGCCATGACCACACACCGGGAGCTGCTCCTCCTCCTCCTCACCACCGGGCGAGCGCTCTACCGTCGCCGGGCGCGGGCACGTCTTTTGTCTGGATCCTTAGGAGCACGTCGAGCAGGACCTCCTTGCCGTCGCCGTCGTCAACTGCTCTGCTCTCCTGACTGCCTCCGGCTTCCTCTTCACAGGGTGACTCAAGGGAGCTCACGGTTGCAGACGAGCTGGCGCCCGCGCCCGTACCCGCGGCACGATCCGCGTTGCCGACCTTGTCCTTGCGTGCGGACGACACCGGGCGGGAGGAGCTCGAGCCTGAGGTGGAGGACGGCGTGTGCTCGACGCGCGACAGCGAGGGCGGCCTGGTGCCTCGCCGGCGCGCGAAGTACATAGTGGCGGCCACCACCGCGATGGGAACCTGCATGCCGAGGAGGGCGTTCCTGTCGCCACCCACGAGCTCCGGCGAGCTCGTTTTTGTAATCAGCTTGAGCGGAGAGGGCCGGGAAGGGGTTCTCACCTTGGTGCGTTAATGGCAGCCGGCGAAAACAGGGCAAGGTCGGAGGCGGCGTTATGGCTGATGGCGTTGAGCGAGGAGTGCCTGGGGTTGTTTGGGCGGGTGTCACGGCACGGCGTGCGGAAGAAATCGGCCGGAGACGGCTTGATGGTGACGGAATCGACGGCGAGCTCAAGTGGGTGGCACTGAGCGGAGAGAAGAACAGAGAGCGGATGACGATGGTGCTGCGATATATATATGAAGCTTCGTCTCTATCCTTCACGACTGCTCTGCCTGCTTGTTGCTCTGGCTTCGCCGCTCCATGGCGCATGGCGGCTTGCAGAGAATTACCGCGGCGGCCCGGCGGCGAGCAGCGGCGCTGCCGTGGTTTTACTGCTGTATGTATTGGCTTCGATACACAGAAACATTCCTTCTTTCTTGAGCAAAATTTGTCCAAACCAAAAACAATCTCTTCAAGCACCAATAAACAAAAGTGTAGATGTAACATAGGTCTACAAATGATAGATGGGAACTTTGTTCAAATGACCCATGGTTTGAAATATTAAGAGCTGTGAAAGATCGTTCATGAACTGACACTTCGAGTTTCAGTTCCAGACGAACTGTGATTCTGGCTTAGTCTCAAAATAACTTAAAGTTCAAACTTTGAGCTTCAAATAAAATACGCAAACATATATCCTGTGTACCTAGTTCAAAGTTTCTGTACACATTATACTCAAATTCTCAATAAAACATTTTTGATTTTATGCGAATTTCCTTTCTAAAATAATTATTTACATGCGAATTAACGAATATATTATTTTGTTACTAGCAAATTGCATATAAACAAACCCTCATGCCTTTAGGGGTATTACAGATATTTCTTACACAACCTACAGTTTCACAGCTGCTCTAACCAAACGGTCTTCTGCTTTTCCCACGGCTGGTTTTCCACAGCTCACAGCTTACAGCAGCTTTTCCAAAACCCACAGCCCAACCAACAGGGCTGAGCCAGCAAAAATCGAGGCCCTGTACCAAACTCTAAAATGAGGCCTACCTCCCTAAAAAATAGGACTGTAAATAAAATATATGATATATATCATAATAAAATATATCAAATTAATTGGATCAGAAATCAGATTAGTATACCCGTAGCTATCGGCGAAAAGAAAGTCCTCCGCAGTTATACCGAATCCCGATTCCCAACGCCAGGGTCGGCAGGACGCTACCGCTGCGGCGCTGCGTACCGGCGATTAGCGAAAAGGATGGAGTCCTAGGTGCAGCCGTGCAGGCCCCAGCGCCCAATCGCCGGCAGGCCGATCGCGCACCTGCAGGCTGCGTCTCTGCGACGGAGGATGGACGCCGTATGGATCTATTATTCTATTCGACTATTCGAGTATTCGACAGGTCACGTACGAGACAGGCGACAGATCACAGATGGATATGGATGGAGTCCTGCTATCCTGGTCGATGGCGCCCTGCGGCCCTGGCCCCCTGGCGTCCTGTGATCCTGTCCTGCAGACCTGCACCTGCGAGAGGGCATCTGGCCATCTGACGCCTGCTAGGCTCTCATAGTGCCATCGACTGATTCACTGATCGACTGACGAGCCACAGGCCTATAGTTAACCAACCAGTTGGTGAGCCCCTCCAATTTGGGAGCCTGTGCGACCGAACCGGTCGCACACCCTTGTGCTCGGTCCTGCCAACCAAACACACCCTGAAACTTGCTGAGACTGGCCTTATGTGTTCCTGCATTTGGCTCTGAACCGTCAAATCAATTTTAGGAAGGGGGAGAAATGGCGAGGAATTGGGTCCTCAATTCCGATTCTAGGCCTCCAATGCTGAACGAAACGCCCGGCCTGGCCTGGGTGAGGCAACGGCCGTCTCCCACGGTCCACACGCTCGCCAGCCTCCCCTGCCATCTGCCGACTCCAAAATCCAAATCCATGGCCCTCCTCCGTGCGCCCCCGCCCTTCCGGCAGCCTCTCTCGCCATCCTCCCGCTCCAGGCGCTGCCCCACATGCCACGCAGTCGCCGCCACGGCCAGGCCATGCCCCGGTCCCTCCTGGACCGGCGTCCATGGAGGAGGCGGCGGCGCCAAGAAGAGGCTTCTTGCGAGCAGGAGGTGGCCGGGAGGGGTGGGGGTGCCTTCTCTCCTGGCCACAACGGATGAGGGGGTCGCTGCTGCAGGCGTTGCGAGGGAGGAGGATGACGACGACGAGTACCTGGCGCGGGAGGCCGGGTGGGGGGTGCGGCAGATGGGGCGGGTCGGGGAGGAGATGCGGCGGGTGGCGCAGGTCCAGGCCAAGGCCTTCCACGTCCCCGTCGCGCTCTTCAACGACTTCTTCTTCGACTTCTTCAAAGTATATGCGCACATCTGAACTACCTGCACATTGATTGGATCTGTTCATGTTCTTATGGTCGTACTAATGGTGTTGTTTGTTGCTTGCGTTGTGTCAAGATTAGGCCGAGGTGCTGTCCGCGCTTATCTACAGAGTGAGGAACTCGCCTCCTGACAGGTGACCGACTGATGCTCCTGCTATTTGTGCTTCAAATTGCTAGTAGCAGTGTTGAAATCGTTGCTCTGTTTTCCTTTGCCTGTGTGTTCTGAACAGGCTCTGCCTAACTTCTATCTTTTTGAATTGGTTTAGATTATCATTAGTACATCAATCGGTATTCAGTCGTGTTATGTTTTCCAAAGACTAAATTACAATCACTTAAATAAAGCTTGCAGTGTGGCTTGCAAGGAGTATTACTAGTAGTCAGTTGCAACACAGACTGAAATTTACATCAGAGTTGAAGAATTCTCCATTTCTGCTTATTGTCCAAAACAGAGCATCCTGAGTTGCTTACAAATTATTTCCTTGTTTATGAGGATCCTGCTGCTAAAATGTCAATTAACATGTGTTCTCGCTGAACCTTTTCTTCCATATGTTCTTGTTGTTGCACTATATCTGCAGACTTTGTTAAATCCTCATCTTAGGACTAGTCAATACGGTCAATGCGTGAACCTCATTTTACTGTGTATCATTTCTGCTGACATCTGAACCTTGTTCTTCCTTAGATATGCTTGTTTGGTGGCTGAAGAAGCTGAGCCAACCACCCAGCTATCACAGGCACCCTATGAGAAAATTGTCGGGGTCGTGGATTGCACAGTGCAGGATGAAGATGACATCCTTAAGCACCTCCAAGGCGCTGATGAGTACCTCTACGTGTCTGGAATTGCAGTACTACCATCATTCAGGTCACCTCTAACGGCTATCCCTGATGGCTGATGACATTCAGGGATGAATGCCATAGTATTGGGCCAATTGGGCTGTTTCTCTACGTCCTCAGTTCTGTTTGCCCAATTGGGCCATTTTCATAGCATTTCAGGAAATCAGTTAACACTTGGTGGGTGTGCTTTTTTCATGCTTGCAGGAGGAGGAAGGTAGGGACTGCACTGCTGAAGGCCTGCGAGGCACTAGGGTTCCAATGGAGGCACAGATTCATGGTTCTCAGGGCATATGAGGATGACGATGGCGCTCGAGGTCTCTACGCCAAAGCAGGGTACAGGGTTGTGTCAAGGGATCCTGATTGGGTCACCTGGGTAGGGAGGAGAAGGCGTGTTCTGATGATAAAAGAGTTGCCACTTCACGATAACCAGATATAACAGCAATGACCCCGGCATGTTTATAGAATTGGTTGATCCATATCCCCGGCTAAGCATTGCTTCTTGTGCATGCATCATGTACATATCTTTCTAGACTGTACAGGAAAGGTGCCTGTGTTTCCATCAAGAAAAGAACAAATTATGGTGCAAACAAATACACAATGGCAACTAAAGTTACCTCTGAAGTTACCACTGGCAAACCTCATTTTGAAACCACTGGCAAACCTCATTTTGAAACTGCAACCGGCAAAAACTGTACTGCAGAATACTCCAGCAGCCATAGCTGAAGCTCTCTTTGTGAAGAATATAATTTACTAATACCTGACGGAAAGATCCACAAGGAACCTAGCTACAAGAATGGACAAGAATCTACTTTGTATAGGTATTGTACATAGCTAATCACGGACTACTTTGTCTGGAAACTTTGTATAGCTGCATTTTTTTTTCTGAGTAGACCCCCTTTACTAGGACATGTGATTCTTTGGTAACACACTACATATATAAAGAAGAAGATTCTGGCCATCCATGGGAAAAACGACAAAAATGATCATGGCATCTCTCCATATTTTGACCCTAAACCAAACAAGGTCCCCTAGCATTTCTTAATCCAAATAAATTCATAGGACTTCCAACATTGCTATTTTGATCTCTACCATCATTAAGTGTGGGCATTCTTTGGTAAACAATCTGTAATCCGACATGTAATTCCGTATTGATATCACTTCTGTTTACAAGAGTAATATTTAGGACAACCTCGGAGTCTGATCTTCATTTTTAACAAAATACGAAGTACAACAGATCAGAAACTGATAAAGAGGAACAATGCATATATATGGTAGGTCGTCCTTTGATTTATAAATGTCCTATTATGATTGCACACATTCGTACTGAAAGGGTAGTTCAGAGTAGCTCCTGAAATGTGAGAAGATAGCAATAGCAGTTGATTACAGTTATACACTGGCAATGCAAATTTAGTTAGGACATGTCATTTGTGTTGTGTTAGATTATGTGGAAGATTATGATGGAAAATGTTGTGTTATTCAGTTTTGTATCTCATAAATGACATTTTTTACATAACCAACACTTGTACAGAACTAACCTTCTATCCAACTCCTTTAGTCCCGGTTAACATTGCACCCGTGACTAAAGTGACTTTAGTCCCAGGTCAAAAATGTGCAATCAAAGGCCACCGCGCCCGGGGGGAGCTTTAGTCCCAGTTGTAAACACCAATCGGGACTAAAGCCCCCCCTAGTCCTGGTTGTAATAGCTAGTGGCATGAGGGGGCATTTTATCCCGGTTGGAAACACCAAGAGGGACTAATAGTCCCGGTTGGAATTACCAACAGGGACTAAATCTTTAATCCCGGTTGGTAATTCCATCCAGGACTAAAGGGGGGCCTTTAGTCCCGGTTGAAAGCACCAACCCGGACAAAACGCCTCCCACGCGCGCATGTAGGCGCCTCCCACCCTTTAATCCTCCCTCCTTTTTATCCTCTGGCGCAGGGCCTCCCACCCTTCCTTATCCTCTCCCTCCACCACCGAAGCCCCCTCCTCCTCCTCCTCCCTCTCCTCCTCTCTAGCTGCTGCCCCTCCCCTTCCTCTTCTGCTCGCCCCTCACTGGCAATGAGGAGCGGCAGCGGGGCGAGGGCAGGGTGAGCGGTGGGCGCGGGCGGAGGTGTGCGGCGGCCGACGAGCGGTGCGGGCGGAGGGGGCCACGTGGAGGTGGCCGGGTGGTGGGCAAGTGGCGGCGCAGGTGTGGGTGGGTTTTTTTAATTTTTTTTGAAACTTTTTAGTCCCGGTTGGTGTTATCAACTAGGACTAAAGGGGGTCTTTAGTCCCAGGTGAATGATCCAGGACTAAAGAACCCCCTTCGTCTTGAAAATTTTATGCCGGATAGATTTTCGGGATCTTTGACCCTTCTCAACTGGGACTAACGCCGAGTTTTCTACCAGTTTAAGTAGCTTTTGATGTGTGGATTTATTTAAGAGGAAGCTTTGGAGAAATAATTAATTTCTCAAATTGGCAACATTTATATCAGTAGTATTAAAACCAAATTGTAGACATTAAAGCTTCTATCACTACCCTATATATTTATCATCAGGGCTTCTACATAGATGACCTAGCCTGGTTGCCCTCTTTCTCGAACACTCCCATACTCTCAGATCCAATGTCCCGACAACAGCTATTAGTGTTATGTAGCACTCCAGTCTTGGTTTAGGAGGCCTTGGGAATTCGACAATGGCTTTCTTTATAACTTGCTGCTGGTTAGGCAGAGGAGGATCCACCTTACCAGCAAGGTTTGGCTACTGCCACACCTGCTTCCTAGCCAAACGGTCCACTCCACTTGAACAGTTCTCTTCACGGTCGACCTGCACAACAAAATAACGAGAAAGCCAAAGTGGATGTCTCTACAAATGTGGGGCTGTACCTGGGCCTACTCGTCTGTTTTCCATTAGCTTTTTGCTGCAAGACACCTTGTCCTCCTACTTAGGGGGTGTTTGGGAACGCCCCGTTAAAGTTTAACACCTATCACATCAGATGTTTGGATGATAATTAGGAGTATTAAACATATGCTAATTACAAAATTAATTGTACAGATGGAGTATAATTCGCGAGACGAATCTATTAAGCCTAATTAGTCCATGATTTGACAATGTGGTGCTACAGTAACCATTTGCTAATGATGAATTAATTAGGCTTAATAGATTCATCTCGCGAATTAGCACAAGGTTCTGTAATTAGTTTTATAATTAGCTCATGTTTAGTCCTCCTAATTAGCATCCGAACATCCGATGTGACACTGTTAAAGTTTAGCACCTCGTATCCAAACACCCCCTTAGCCCATCCCAGTATGCATTATTTGACCATGCTAACGACGATAATGAGCCTTAACCATGATAACGACAATGATAGCTTGAAAAAAGTTGGTCCTTTGATCCAAAAATACAAAAAAAAGAAAGATATTGAAGCATTCCAGATACCTAAAGAACCTAATCAAACATCGCAAGTATATATAGCTTATTAGAGCAACTTCAAGAATCTCTTAAAAAATTTTCCCCAAAAATATTATGTACTGAGGGTTCGATCTCCTAAAATTTTCTTTCCCCAAAATCGTATCATCCCATAGCAGATGTCCAATACTATCCTCCCCATTATTTCAAAACAGGCCAGATCAACATAAATGGGCCTATGAGTTGGGCCACCCTCACCCTCCACCTCACGTGAACTCCCCCTCACGCATGATCTACTCCCGTCGCCCTTCTAGCACCGCCGCCACTCCTACCTCCTACGCGGCAAAGCTGCCGCTAGGTTGTACAATTGCAATTGGAGATAGGTAAAATGGATTTATTATGAGGTGAAGAAGCTTATCCATGAAGATGGGGGATGGATCAACGCACGGGAAAGGAGTTGCTCGGGGGATTGGGGGAGGAGTGGGCTCGTGGGCGACGGAGGCTTGATTCGCGTCGCTGTATTTTTGCGGCGTGTTCGGGGGAGCTGTTGGAGGCTTTTTTCCCCTAATTAAGGTATTACGGCTAATTAAAGGGAGCTGCTAATTAAAGGGAGCTTTTGGTGTTGCTCTTAGTTATCTGTAAACTAGGTATAGCTGCATTTTCGCTGAGAAGGCCCCCCTTTACTACGACATGTAATTTTTAATTGATGACACACTACTTCTATAAAGAACAAGACTCTAGCCACCTTTTGGCTACTTTTTTCCTTTTGTGGGGCAAACCAATAAGTACTGTAAATCTGAAACAGAAGGAGAGCTAGAAGAAGATAAATTTCTTAGGTACTTCACTTAGTGAAGGCCTTATTATGTTGTGAATGCGTTATTAGTTATCTATTTTAGGAGGTTGTTTTCATTGTTTCCGATTCTTTAGGATTTGCTCCGGTCCACCGCTAAAATCATTTTTAGGGGCAAACCGTAATACGGAACAACCCCTGAAAATGCATTTATAGGGACAATCGTCCCTGCAAATACTCCATTTCTAACTGCCAAAAGTAGATGTGGGCTGCAAGACTGCCCCTAGAAATAATGTTGTGCCTGTCCTATAAATAGTTTCTGTATAGTAATGATATGTGGACTGTACCTGTCTTAATAAGCTCATTGCGCTACAAGAGTATTCGTATAAATAAGGTAGAGGAAAAACAATGGAAATGATAGTGCCATCCTTATTATGGTGCCCTGTGATAAAGTAATAAGTTATAAAAGATAGGAGCCGGAGGCATCAGAGACACCATGAATGTTCAAGACAAGCAGTTGCTAAGACAGATCTGAGACAACAACTGCTATGGCTACCGCCTGTTATGAAGAAGTTCGTGCAGACTCTCTCGTTTGTACGGCAAGGTAGGCACGTTGAGGCAGTCTGATCCTTCTGATGATCTGAAAGGAACTCCCTCTTCGGAATTTAGATGTGCCTGTAAGTCTGTCCGCCAATGAAGAGATGTGCCTGCATGCTGTTGAAACTTTCAAAAGTGCATAAAAATTATATTGCCAATTCCATTTTAATTATATTCTTTTTTCTTAATGTTAATAAAAAAGAAGAAAATTCTTATTCTTTCCAAAATTCGATATAGGCTGGGCTGAGATGAGAGACAATCAGATAAATTTTCTCTTCAGCAGGCAGTTCCATATAGAATTTGTTAGAATAAAACAAGCAGGTTATAATTTTTTTATTATTTATCCACAAAGCAAAAAAGGTTCTCATCAAACCCACAATAAATTTGGAAAGAAAGATAAAGTGAGGATGTGCTTCAGACAGTAGGGTCAGATAGGTTCATAATACGAAATCCTCACCCCTTCTTCTTTGCACTGGTTCGGATGCACCAGCAAACTGGCAGAGTGCAATATATAATTAGGAAGGTTTTATGTTATGTGTGTGATAAGTCAATAGTACTTCTAAGTTACCAAGACACAGCGTAAAGTTATTACTTTCATAATTATGTTTTTTTGTGTTTGTTTACGATGTCACTAATTTTACTTTAGATCATGGAGTTGGAGCTCTCCCAAAATGTTGCATGAGCATAGGGAGATAACACACTGAATCGTTCAACATGGAGGCATAGAAATGCCATAAGAAAAAGATATATCAATATGAACTTTGTAAGACTTTTTGAGCCTCTAAACAAAGAATCGAAGGCTTTTAGGTTTTACACTGCTGTTGGAACTTTGCAAAGTCAACAACTCCATGTACATGTACTCGTACAGTTAAAATAAAAGAACTAGATGAAAACATGTTAGATCGTCCTAATCATCCTGTGCCCAAATGGATTAAATGGCACATACATTGAGTTTGGAATACAATAGTAGGGAATCAAGTTTTTTTTTCTCACGATCAAAATTGGCCTTAAGGAGTCGGATTGCATAGGTTTAGAATACAGTGGTCCCTCCACACACCAGGTCGTATTACATCATCACTATTACACAACGAGCTATCCCGCCGGTTTTAAAGTAGATGGGGTTGTGTCCAATTAGAACCGGCAGTAAAAATAGCTATCACCGCATGTTGGTATTATTACAAACCGGCGGTAATACTAACACCGGCGGAAGCCACGAGCTAACGGTGATACTATATGCCTTTATCTTGCGTCCTCCTCTCTGCACCTTATCTACATGACCAGGCCTTCTCCCCCTCGATCCATATCCTATCCTCCTCTCCGTCCTTCTCCCTCCCTCTTCCTTACCCTTGATCTATCCTCTCCAAGTCCCCGGCGAAAAGCAGCTGGGTCCCTGGATCTGCTGCCCCTCCCCTCTCCGCTCGCTCCTTAGAGAGTCGCTCATGACGACATGAGGTGGGGCGGCAGGGCAAGGTGCGGAGGTAGCCTTGGGGCATGGCCGCAGCGGCAGCCGGTGGCAGGTGGGGCTGTAGCTGTGTCAGGCGGGGCCGCAATGAGCGGGGCTGCAGCGGTGGTAGGCAATGCGGCAGCTGGTGGCGCAATGGCCGGTGGCGGGCAGGGCTGCAGAGGTGGCGGGTGGTGCCGCGACCGGTGACAGGAGATGTTGCTGCGGTACATGGCAGCGCAGCGAGCAGGGCCGCAGCAATGTTCGGTGGTGGGCTGGGTTGCAGCTGGTATTTTTTAAATGGGCATCACTGCCGGTTCATCGTCCTACGGTGATTGCTCCCTTCACTGCCGGCTTATATCCAACGACCACGAAAATCAGTGGTGAGGGGTCGTGCAGTAGTGCGTCAACTTTTGAGTAAGAATGATTTCTGCATGTACGAATTGGGGTGGACATATGAAAAACCATCTAGGTGGGGACCATAAGTTTGTGTGGCCGTATAGAATAAAAGATAATTGGTCAATTACAGGAGGGGTATAGATACATGACGGAGCCAAGGAAACTTCTTCAGACTGAGCTTAAACTGAAAGGGGGAGCTGAAGAGAATATTTGAGGTAGGATGTGAGAACAAATAATCAAGTAAACGTACGTAGGAGTATGAGGTGTTAGAAATCCAAAACATGTCCAAAGTTGGTAGCTGTAAAGACGGAAGTGAACGCAAAGAGGCTATCCACAATGAGCATGTGTACCAGCAGCATCAATCTGCCTGCAACTGTCTTGTACGTTGGAAAAAATAATATGGAATATGCATAGCTTGAGCACCACCTATATATAAATATAGATTCTGTGGGTTTTTTTTATCATTCTTTAGCTACGTAGTAGAATGTAATCAGTTGGTCATCCGACACCTTGAGAAAATATCAGCAAACAGCTGAGCACCCACTAACATAATAAAAGCTGGCCCTTTGATCTGACAAATAGAAAAAAAAAAGACCTTTCAGCTTTCCACATACCTAAAATCCACTACAAGAAGACGGGATATTAACGACGGGACGGGATATGTGGTCGTTAAAAGTTATTAACGATCATTAATGACCACATACAATTTCCGGTCGTTAACTTTTCAACGACCGGCCAAGGTCAATACGTGGTCATTATTACTAGCTTATTAACAACCACATTTTTAAATAATAACGACCCTATTTGTTTTAGTAATATTATAACAATACCTAGTATGAGATACTAACGACCAAAATTTTAGTAATAACAACCACATTTGTTGTCGTTAACAATATTTCACTACGCACTATGGAGCATTAACAACCAGTTTTAAAACATGAACAATTACCTATACTATGTAAAGACATTCCTGTTCGCTTCAGCTTATTGAGCCGGCTTATCAGCCACCAAACAATATTTTCCTCTCACAACAAATCAGCCGTTTCAGCTTTTCAGCTGGCTTTTCAACAATATTTTATGATTTCATTATATACATGTATGATTCCGGACTTTGTAGGACTTTGTAGAAATTTGTAGTAAGACGATTTCTATGACTGTCATGTATGATTCCATGTATGTTTCCATCAATAGTTGAAATGGCAGACGATGAGACCGCAAGGTATATCATGGAGCAGATAATCGCTGGTGATGGTAGTGGCGACAACGTTCCACTATCATACACGGATGAAGAGGGCACCTAGGCGGACATGTTCCTCAACATGTCCGCCGATGGGAATGAAGAGCAACAGCCGCAGCAACAACTTGCGGTGGCGGAAGGTTCTGGTGAGGTATATATAACCATTCTTGTATTGTTACACGCCACCGTTACTACTACGTACTAATTAACGAATCTTGAACTGTTAGCCCTCCGGATCGACACAAGGGCAGAAGACCCGAGGTCGTACAAAGGTGATGGAAGGGAGGCTTGTCATCACGGAAGTGACAGAAGAGGGCAAGCCGGTTGCTCCCGAGAAAGTAGCAAAGAAGTACGTGAGTCAGATCGGGGCAATCGTCCAGGACAACGTGCCTATCAGCATCAGAGAATGGAAGGGCAGAAGCACTAATCCGTACGCCCTTCCAGAGACAGAAAAGAATATGCTGTGGGAAGACGTGAAGAGACATTTCACATTCCTCGAAGGATATAGTGAGAAGGATGTCAAAGCGTGGACGCTTAAGAAGATGGCTACTCAATTCCAGACATTCAAGAAGATGCTGGATACCCACTACATCAAGAAGGGCCGAACTCCAGACTTCAACGCGTGGCCAAAGTTGAGGGACCACTGGGATGCATTTGTTGAATATAAGAGGAGTGAAGAAGGTGTGAAAAATATCACGACCAACACAGCAAATGCTAGTCAGAAGGGCTACCACCATCATTTGGGGCGAGGTGGGTATGGCTCAGCAATTCCCAAGTGGAGGAAGATGGAACAAGATCTGATCAAACGGGGAATCGTATCTGCAACTATTGAATGGCCCGAACGATAAAAAAATTGGTACTACGCTCATGGAGGCTCCCTAAGCCAAGAGGATGGGACGTTGATTTTTAAAGACACAATACGTGAGAAGGACGAACATCTCATGAAGAACATTGAAGATTCTAAGGCTGGGAGGTTGAAGGTGGACCGAGAAAATGATGAGCTCACATTGGCCCTCGGTAATCCAGAGCACCCAGGACGTTGCCGAGGGTTCGGGGTGGTTCCGTGGAAGTTCGCTTTCCGAGGCGACAACACCTCGTACAGAAGCCGGAAGCGAAGAAAGGAACAGATCGAGGAGAGCTGGCGGCAGATGCTAGAACAAAGAATGATGGATGAAATCAATCGGCGGGTGGCCCATGCAGTTGCGGAGTTGGCCCAATCTGGAGCATTGCCGAATCCTAACACCGCCAGCCCTTCTCAACGCCTCTTGAGCAGTTGTGCTTCTACAGGGGTCCCCGATGCGCAGACGCCCAGGTTACCCGTGGAGGAGCAACAGTTCCCCGTGGATGCCATCACACAACGGATCTCATGTGAGCTGCATGCACCGGTCGGCAACCTCACTAATAAAGTATACTTATACATAATATTTATGCAATCTTGTCAATTGATCCAGGCCTCGAGATCGGAGTTCAACTTGTTTACTTCTGCTATATGTACAGGTAGCGTACGAGAGTGTGTTAGCAACCCTGGCGGGGCAGAGCAGTCATTGCATAGAAATTCCAACAGGCTACGCTAGCGTCTGCGTAGAGCAAATAGTTGATCCCCAGTATGAAGGTCTAGAGCTCGACTTCCCGGGAGGCGACGAGGAAAAGACATTGGCAGATGCGCTTCATGGGATCATTCTATGGAAGAAACGCTACATCATTATTCCCGGCACGGAGCCATCTCCTCAGACCTCAAGACCGCTCCCCGTAGATCCCCAGCAGCGACCTTCTCCTCATACCTCGAGACCGTCATCTTCTACTCCAGGACCGTCCCTTCCATCTATATCAAGGTCTCCATCTCCACCACATCCTGGTGCTGGGAGCGACGACGACAATAACAACACCCCTCCCCGATCACCGTCGCCGGCACCAAGAGCGGCCCCCTTGAAGGAACCTGCACCACCACTAAAGAAGTCACGAGCACCGCCTCCCAAGCAAAGACAGAGAAAGAAGAAAACAAAGGAGCCTGAAGTGACTCGTAAGGAACGCTTTGAGGTAATGTCTCATGCAGAACAGTGGGCAGAAATCCAACGAGAGGCCAGTGAGTGGTTCAAGAAACAAGCCGAAGAAAAAAAGGCAAGGGAGATGGAGCCACCGCCAGTAAGTCGGCGAGATTTAAACTTTTTTATCAGGATGGAAGAAGGAGCCAAGAAAAGGATACCACTCTTGTCAAACTATGAACGGGCTCTAGTAAAGGCTGATGAAAAGGATAAAAGGAAAGGAAAGTCATCTTCCAGCGGTCCAGTCCCCGACCTCAGCCATTTATCAAAAAAAGATGCTCAACGGGTAAAAGCAATGCCCTTGGATCAACAAGCAAATGTATTGAAGTTCATGGAAGAAACAGGTCTGGGACTTGATGAATGCATAGGGCAAGTTGAGACGCCAACTGCACCGCCCCCTGAGCCGAAGTGGCCTTATGAGCTAGGCAAACCTCTAGTAAAGCCTTCATTGGTACGGAAGCTATCAACAAAGATGTACGCATTCCATCAATGGTACATGATGGCATCCGCCGACTCGAGGGAGATGATCGGCATGAAGGTAAAACCGATAGATTTTCACGGTGAAGGGGAGAAAGTGCTGTGGCTAGACTTCAAGGATATATACGAAGTGTACCATCATGATACCCTAGACATCTCTCTGATCAGCGCTTGAATTCTGTAAGTGTCCGTTTATCTCTACATGTAAATTTTGGCGTGCGTCAACGTACTAACTTCATCTTCCATTTCATGTAGGATGCTAATTCAGACATGCCGCCGAGAGGCGTACCTACATATAGGCTTCATGGATCCATCTATAGTTAACCAACAACAGATACAATTAGCGTTGGAAAAAACCTTTGCGGAAATATACAACTTCCTAGACAAACAAACATTCAAGGATTTCATACTACTTCCATACAACTTCAAGTAAGTGTGTGTATACCGTCTACTTTCGATGTCGATTTTTCCTTATCTCTACATGTTAGTTAGCTCTAATATGCATGAACATTTTACGCACGCAGCTTCCACTGGATCCTTATTATAATTGAGCCTAAAAGAAGCCACGTCACTGTCTTCGATTCGTTAAGGAAAGATCTGGTGGACTACCAAGAATTGCAAGACATGCTAGGCTTGTAATAATTCTGGACCTTTATCTCTATGCAAAAGTTTATTTCCTAAATTTTATCCCTGTTACACTATATGATTCATTATTCTAATCCGCAGCGCATGGAAACAATTCATAAGGACACACAAAGGTCCATTCAAAGAAAAACTTACATGGAACACAGACTTCCCGGTACGTATGAAGTCTGCACATTTATTACATTGTATAAAACGAATATTTTATAACTTATTTTTTTCCGCACTGAAGTGCTTAAGATAGGAACCCGGGAATAATCTATGTGGCTACTACATCTGTGAGCACGTGCACAGTTTTATAGGACCCAAGGGACCGAAGATGACGCCGCACAACTTTAAAGTATGTAAAATAAAACTACTACTAGTTAATTATTTTCTAGCTCCTTATATGTATTTGTTCGTGTAACATTCACAAATTTCCAAATTATAGATGTTAAATATTCAACAAGGACTCTTGAAGGAAGAAAGAGTAGCGGCAATATGTGAAGGTCTCATTGAATTCATAATGGATGAGGTGGTAGATCCAAAAGGAGAATTTTATTACGATGGACGACAATTAGACACTCCGATCAGCAACACCACGACGGGAAGATTGTAGACAGATACTTTGATTTATTTGTATATATAATACGCGCTAATTATGATCGATTTGTACTAAGCTAGTTGAATTGTGTATATGAATTGTGTATAAGGATTGTGTATATATATATAGTAATTGTATAATTACAAATCTCATTCGTTTAAATACTAGTTGATTTCGTTCTAAAAAAATCTCAACTACTAAAGGTTAACAAATTAAAAGGGCCGCGGTACTACGTATACGTGATGCATGCATGAAAAATTCAGGCGCCACGACAGTGCCATGCAGGTGCCATTAAGTCCCGGTTGGAATCCAGCTGGGACTAAAGGTTAGTCCCGGTTGGGAAATCCAACCGGGAGTAAAGGTCTCTCGGTCATCCATCCCGGGGACACCAACCGGGACTAAAGGGGGACCTTCACTCCCGGTTAAAAGACCCGGGACTAAAGACCTCCCCTTTTGTCCCGGTTGGTTTATCCCGGATGGATATCCGAGAGATATGCACCCTACCAACCGGGACTAAAGGCCAATTCTCTACCAGTGGTAGAAGAGAAAAAAGTGCACACTTAATTCATTAATCCTCAAGATCAGGTGGGTCCACATGTTCGATCTATATCAAATCTTCCATTCAACTAAGTTTCTATGTCAGCAAGATACAAGAAAGTTGATCGGGAAGAATACTGATTACCATTGTATCATCCAGAAAACAAGGTGCTGTGCCATCGATCAACATCGCAACTCCATGTCCAGCGCAAGAGAGGTCATCGCCGCCCCTCTTCTGATATGCTTGTGTTGCCGTATGCACGACAATGAGGCTGCCGATGTGCTTGTGCCATTGTGCTGCCGGCCAAAGCTGCCAATTTGTTCCCCGCAATGGAAGTGACAGCCAAATCGAGGTTGCAGCCTTTGCAAGTATATGGATTCTACCGCAGTGGTGAGGAGGCTAGAAGAGTAGCTCCGGCGCAGTGAATGCACCGAGCGGATTTGCGAACGATGCTCTATCAGCCCGCGGTAGGACGGCAGCTCCGGTGACATGTGCAGCGGCATAGGGATTAGCGGCAAGAGGGAGATGAGAACCACTATTTTTGTGTGGGATGATATGGATCAGGCAGTGATTGTGCAGAGGAGTTGCTAGGATGGACAGGCTTACCGTGAAGGATCAGGATAATGTTGGGAACCGGCGGCGCACTACAGTGCTAATAGATGCGTTTTCTTGTTAGTCTAGGGCAACCAACCCAAAACAACGATGACATATAGGCAAAATTAACGACCGCCAGCTTTTTGGTCGCACTACAGTGCTAATAGATGGGTTTTCTTGTTAGTCCAGGACAACCAACCCAAAACAACGATGACATATAGGCAAAATTAGCGACACCCAGTTTTTGCTACCGTGATAACTAAAAAACAGGATCGACGACCACAGTTTGTGTGCGATCAATAATGTCTGGTCGCTAAAGCTCAGGATTCTCAAGTATAGCTTATTAATTAATTTTCTATAGCTAATTGCAGACTGCTTTGTTTGTAAACGTAGTATAGCTGCCCCCCCCCCCCACTACATGTAATTCTTAATTGATAACAACCTACATACATAAAGAACAAGAGTCTGGGCTACGCTTTCTTTTTTTTGGGCAAACCAAGTAGATAAGATAAATTTCAAGGTACTTCGGTTAGCGAATGCCTTACTATGGTTTATATATTTACAGTCAAAAGTGTAGTTCAATGTAGCTCTTGCTTTAGAGAAACCACAACGGATGATATATACTTGCTAGTGAAGTGGGTGGGCCCACAAAGTAGTCGATTTGGAGAGTTCTTACGTAGCTTTCATATAGGTGTAAGATGTGTTATGTTGACTAATTAAGAAGCATGACTAGGAGCTGCATGCATCAGAAGAAACCAAGCTTTATGAAACCTTGACATATTGGAGTGAAAATTTATGTAGCACTTTATATCTTGTAAAAATTTTAGGTATCCTTTTGTTAGATATCTCAGTTCTATTGACGCAAAAATCGGACGGTGACCTTCACGTACTAACACACGTAAGGCCTGAGAGATTTGCTTCACTCCGGTACAGGTCCTGAAATCGTCGCGTATGGTGTGCGTGGGCGTGCTAGTCAGTTTGACCATTCAACTGACAAGGTGAAGATGATCCTTCTGAAGTTCGAGGCAACCGGCCGATCGGACAGATGCGATCCTAGCACCAACAGTGATAATGGTGTAGCAAAATAAAGCATGATAAATAAATATATCGGCTATGAATCCGATTCCAGTATCTTGATGAGCGTGAGTGGTTCATCGGCTATCCAGCCGATTTAATATAATTTAGCAACAACCATGGGCTAGAAAGCCGATAGGAAACGGAGCCTGACATGCCAGCAGTCAATTGCTTGGTGTAAATAGATCTATAGACTCGTCAAGTCTTCCCTATTATCCTTAACAGATCGGGTCGATGGCAGCCATAATAAAGATAATAGATTAAACCTTCAAAGTAAATAAATCTATCTGTACTTCAACAGAGTCCCGGAAGCATGACATGTGCAGTAATGCGATCGGCTGAACAGCCAATGTAGGCTACCGGCTAGAAAGCCGATAGGAGACCTGACCATTGCACCATCATAGCTAAAGCTATAAGCCGATGAGATCTAAACCAACACCACCACCAATATTTCTAGGTGAATCCACAGCGATGCGCCCGATAGTTGCAGCCTAGAATCACTCAGCAGGATGCCAGTCTAAACCCCGCCAGCCGATGAATCTAATCACAATGGAACTTAATTCCAACAGCACTCGCAGGGTAGCTAAGATTAAGATGCAAAGGCTATTAAGCGATCTGTCGTCTATGATGACCAACTGAACAGCAAGACGATAGAACAGATAAATATCAGCCGATGCAAACTTAATCAAGGCAGGATAACTGGTGAATACTGTAGATTGAGACAGAAGTGATGCGCCGTAAGTCAAAGATCCAAGATACTCGATAACTGGTAGATGAAACTAGACGAAACCACAACGATGCGCCCGGTAGTTAAAGCCTAGAACACCTAGTGACGGAGCTTGCAGCTTGCCGGAGATCGATGTCGATGTAGCCCAGCTTGCTAGAAGGAACTCGTCGAGAATCTACATTACTCCTACTTCTAATACGATGGCGTGAAGCCGAAAAAGTAGATATGTTGTATTGATCCTGTGATATCTATTACAATACCGGAGGTACATATTTATACTCTGAACTAATGACTCCTAGAAGGAACCGTATCAAACTTGCCTAATACTAAATATCTAATAAAAAGGAAGCATTAAGATATATGGACTCTAATTCCCTTTCTGTAGAATCCGTCTGGATCAAGCTTTCATCTTGTGTTGCCATTTTCTTGTTTTCCTTCTCCTTTGAATCTGCTTCGGCCAAGGCACTTAGATTAGGAAATATTTTATTTCCAATAGTCCTAAATACCATCAGTACGTGGTTACGGCCGATCTTTTTCCTTTTTCTTTAATATCTGACCGCAACAACCAAATCAACGTCCAATGCTTGCACGTCTTTTCCTCAAACGCCATGCATTCAGGTTACAGATAAAGCTGTTGTTGCTTCCTTGCGCATGTACACACGCATGCAAAATATCTCTGGTGTCACGCATATATCATGTGACTCCCGTAGACGTATATCAGTAGCCGATTCTCTCCTCTTAACACATGGGCGTACGAGTCGGCCGATGTATACTGGTAGCCGATGGTTTTTCCTTACTCGGGATTTTATCAATCCGGCCACCATGCAGTCTGATGTAATTTGCCAATATCTCCTATCGGCTGAATCCTCCTGTCCTGCACCAGCACCCCTGCTTCCTTTTAACGCCAGTTTTAACGCGTGTTAAAAAATGGTGTCAACAAGTTCACGTTACTATACTATGCACATTACATGAGAAAAATGATCATGGTATTACTCTGTATCTTGCCCCTAAACCAAACAAGGTCCACGAACCTTTCATTTATAAATCGAAATAAATTCATAGGACTGCCACGCTACTAGAAACCTCAGCTTTAGTCTCGGTTGGTAGGGACCAAATCTCTCTAGAAACCATCTGGGATATAGTTTTCGAGACAAAAGGAGGGTCTTTAGTCCCGAGTCGTTCAACCGGGACTAAAGGGACTGCCATGCCAGCGTGGGACGGGGCCCTTTAGTTCCGGTTGGTTTTACCAACCAGTTGGTTTTTCCAACAGGGACTAAAGGGCATGCATGAAATTATAGGCGCCATCACGTACCCCTTTAGTTACCAGTAGTTAGGACTTTTTTATAATGAAATCAAACTAGTATTTATACAAATCAAACTAGTATTTATACAATTACTATATATACAATTCTTGTATATACAATTCTTAGTATACTATACAATTCTTAGCATACTATACAAATCTTAGCATATTATATATACAAATCAAACTAGTATTTGTACAATTAGTATATATGTACAAAAATTTGTCCAGGTCATTCCTAGGATCTTCTCGTCGAGGTGTTGCTCGGTGCGTCTAATTTTCATCCGTTGTAATGAAACCCACGAGACCTTCACATATTGCTCCTATCCTTTCCTTCTCCAAGAGTTTTAGTTGAATATTATACATCTGAAATTTGGAAATATGTGAATGTTACACGAACAATTAAATATAGTGAGCTAGAAAATAATTAACTATTTTATAGTTTTATTTTATGTACTTTCATCTCATGCGGCATCGTCCGGCCCTTGGGTCCAACAGAACTGTACATGTGCTCACGGACGTATTAGCCACATAGATTATTCTTGGGTTCCTGTCTTAAGCACTTCAGTGGGAAAAAAACAAGTTATGAAATATTCGTGCTATAGAATGTACAAAATGTGCAAACTTCATACGTATCGGGAAGTCTGTGTTCCATGTAAGTTTTTCTTTGAATGGACCTTTGTGTTTCTTTAGGAATTGTTTCCATGCATTGCGGATTAAAATAATGAATGATACAATGTTAGGTGAAAATTTAGGAAACAAACTTTTGCATAGAGATAAAGGTCCAGAATTATTACAAGTTTAGCATGTCTTGAATGTCTTGGTAGTCCGTCAGTTTTTTCGTCAACGAATCAAAGAAAGTGATGTGGCTTCTATCAGACTCAATTATTAGGAGGATTCAATGGAAACTGCGTATGTAAATGTTCATATTAGAGCTAACCAACATTAATCGGGTAAGAAAAAAGAAAACAAAAATAGACGATACACCCACACTTACTCAAAGTTGTATGGCAGTAGCATGTAACTCTTGTAATATTATTTGTCCAGGAAATTGTATACTTCCACCAATGTTTTCTTTGGCTGATCCCGTATCTAGTTTTGGTTAACTAGGGATGGATCCATGTAGCCAACATGGAAGTACGCTTCTGGTCGGCACGTCTGAATTAGCATCCTACATAAAATGGAAGAGGAAGTTAGTAGGACGATGCACACACAAAAAATAATGATATGAGCCAAAATTTACATATAGATAAATGGACACTTACAGAGCCCAGGCCTGATGAGAGAGATGTTAAGAGTATCCTGATGGTACACCTTGTATATATCCTTGAATTGCAGCCACAGGACTTTCTCGCCTTCGCCGAAAAAATTTATCGGTTTTACCTTAAGACCGAACATTTCCCTCTCATGAGCAGATTGCTTCATGTACCATTCATGGAATTCATACATCTTCATGGATAGCTTCCGTACTAACTCAGGCCTTACCAGAGACTTGTCTAGCTCAAAGGTCCATTTTGGTACAACTGGCTGTGCAGCTGCAGATCAACTTGCTCTAGACATTCAGCAAGGGACATACCTATTTCTTGCATGAATTTCACTACTTGTACTTGTTGATCCAAGGGCATTATTGTTACCTTTTTAGCATCTTTTTCTAGTAGATGCCCAAGGTGGGGGACAATACCACTTGAAGACAACTTTGCTTTTCTTTTTTGCCTCTCATCAGCCATGACTAACACCCAATCGTAGTTCGATAGTTGTGGCATTGTCTTCGATCTACTGGCGATAGCTCCATCTCCTTTGCTTTTCTTTCTTCGACCTTTTTCCTGAACCACTCCCTGCATTAGGCTTGGATTTCAACCCAGCGTTCCTCATGAGTCATTGCCTCCCAGCGTTCCTCACGAGTCACTTTAGGCTCCTTTGTTTTCTTCTTTTGCTGTCTTGGCTTGGAAGGTGGTGGTCACGACTTCTTAAGTCATGCTGCAGGTTCCTTGCTCGATGCGGCTCTTAGTCCCGGCGACGGTAATCAGGGAGTGGTGTTGTTGTTGTTGTTGCGCGCACCACCAGGATGCGCTGGAAATGGAGACCGTGATTGAGTAGGAAGCGATGGTTCCGGTGGTGACGGCAGTCCTGGAGCAGGCCAAGGTGGAGATGACGGTCTTGAGCTTTGAGGAGATGGTCGCTGCTAGGGATCTACGGGGAGCGGTGATGCCTCCGTGTTGGGGATGATGATGTAGCGTTTGCACCATAGAATGATCCCATGAAGCTCATCTCCTAGTGTCCTTTCCCCATCACCTCCTGGGAGGTCGAGCTCTATGCCTTCATATTGGCTATCAATGAGCTACTCTAAGCTGACGCTGGTGTAGCCAGGTGGAATCTCCATGCTATGGCTTGTCTGCCCTGGCATGATTGGTAAGGCACTCCCGTACGCCACCTGTACATATAATAGAAATAAAGAAGTTATTAAACTACCAAGGTGTGGATGGATTGAGAAGATTGCATACATATTATGTATAAGTATACCTTAATGGTGATGTTGTTGAACTTGTCTATGCAGCTCACATGAGGTGTGTTGCGTGATGACATCCACAGGGAACCGTGGCTCGTCCATGGGTAATCTTGGTGTCTGCTCCTCGAGGACCCCTGTGGAAGCACAACTGCTCCCAAGGTGTTGAGAAGTGCTGACGATCTTTGGATCCGGCAGTGCTCTAGATTGGGCCAACTCGGCAACTGCCAAGGACACTCGATGATTGATTTCCTCCTGCATTCTTACTTCTTTGGATTCTAACATGCACTGCTAGCTCTCCTCTTGCTGTTCCTTTCTTCGCTTGCGGCTTCTGTACGAGTTGATGTCCCCTCGGAAAGCATAATTCCATGGAACGACCCCGTACCCTCGGCAACATCTTGGGTGCTCGGGATTCCTGAGAGCCAATGTGAGCTCATCATTCTCTTGATCCACCTTCAACCTCCTAGCTTTAGCATCTTCAATGTTCTTGATAAGCCTTTCGGCCTTCTAACGTATTGTCTCATTGAAGACTAGTGTCCCATCCTCTTAGCTCAGGTTGCCTCCATGAGTGTAATAACAATTTTTTGATCGATCGGGCTAGTCAAGAGTTGCTAGTACGATACCACGATCGATCAGGCCTTTTTCCATATTGCGCCATCTGGGAATTGCAGTGCTGTAACCACCTCACCCTAGACGATGATGGTACTCCTTGCTAGCATTTGCAATGTTGATGCGAACCTGATTCACCGTCTTCACTCATCTTGTATTTGACAAATGCCTCCCAGTGGTCCCTCAACTTTGGCCACTCATCAAAATCCGGAGTTCAGCCCTTCTTGATGAAGGTGGCATCCAACATCTTCTTGAATGTCTGGAACATCATATTCTTTTGTGTATCCAGGAGCATGTATGGATCATTTCTTTTACCCTTCCATTCCCTGATGTTGATGGGCACGTGTTCCCTTACGATAGCCCCGATCTGACTCATGTACTTTCTTGCCATATTTTTGGGAGCAACCAGCTTGCCCTCTTCTGTGACTTCTGTGATGATAAGCCTTCCCTCCATCACCTTTGTACAACCTTAGGGCTTCCGACGGTTCGTCGATCTAGAGGGCTAACAGTTCAAGATTTATTAATTAGTACATAGTAGTAATGAATAAGACATTATACATGGGGCAAAAAAATGGAAATGATATATACCTTGCCGGAACCTTCCGTCACGGCAAGGTTTTGCTCAGGCTTGGGCTCTTCATTGCCATCGCTGGACATGTTGAGGAACATGTCCACCTGGCTACCCTCTTCATCAGTGTACATTACGGGCAGGTTGGAGCCACCATCACCAGCAGTAATCTACTCCATTATATACCTTGCGGTCTCATCATCTGCCATCTCAACTACTTTAAACACACATGAAATCATAGATACATGTACGTTAAGGTATATACATGAAATCATAGAACAACCATGAAAAAAACAAAATGATTGACATGAAACCATACACCAAATGAAACTTACAAGAAATTTACATAAATGTCTTGAATAAAAACTTAAAGGAAATGTCTTGAATGAAACTTACAAGAAATTTACATGAAAGTCTTGAATAAAACTTACACGAAATGTATTGAATGAAACCTACATGAGGTGTTTCTACAAATTTCTTCTAATTTCTAAGAATTTCTACCAAATTTGAAGTGTTTCTACAAATTTCTACTAATTCATACTAATTTTAAGCATTTCTACGAAATTTGAAGTGTTTCTACAAATTTCCAATAATTTATAAGAATGTCTACCAAATTTCTACTAATTTCTTAACATTTCTACTAAATTTCTACTAATTCCTACTAATTTCTAAGAATTTCTTCCAAATTTCTACAAATTTGTACTAATTTCTACTAATTTTCGAAGCATTTGTACTAAATCATAGTAATGCACTAAAAATTATACTAAATTTATTCAAAATTATACTAAGCATTTATAATAAATAATTCTAAGAATTTCTACAAATTTCTACTAATTTTCAAAACATTTATACTAAAAAATAGTAATTTCTAAAAATTATACAAAATTATACTAAGCATCTAAGGATCAGAAGTAAATTATATTAATTTTCTACTAATCATAGTAATTTCCTTCTGATTTTCTACTAATCATAGTAATTTCCTCTAATTTTCTACTAATTTCTACTAATCAAGGTAATTTCCTAATAATTTCCGGGAGAGGAGCGCGCTACGAGCTGCACCTGTACCGAGTCCGACGGGTGGCGGGACGGGGCAGCGGGCAGATGGCGGGGCGGCGCATGGCGGATGGTGCGTTGCACGGTGGGGCGGCGGGCAGACGGCGGGGATGGTGGATGGCGGACGGCCTGGGTGGAGGCAAACGACGCAATCGGGGAGGGCGATGCAGACGGCGGGCGACGACAGCACCGGGGCACGGAGATGGAGGCGACAGGCGGTGGCGCGGCGGACGGCTGGGGCGACGGAGAGGAGGCGCGGGCGACGGCGGTCGGGGTGGTCGGCGATGAGGATCAAGGCGGCCGGCGACGGAGGTGGACGGGCGACACTGGGCGACGGGTGGCGACGGAGGCGGACAGGCATGGGATCTTGGAGAGATGGTGAAATTTCGCTTAGTGTTGAATGTGGAGGGGGGAGAAGATGACTGGGGCATTTACCACCCCTGTCCCGGTTGCAATTTCCAACCGGGACAAAAGGCCCTTTTTCCATTTTGTTGTCCCGGTTGCAATTTGCAACTCGAACAAAAGGCCCTTTTTCCATTTTGTCGTCTCCCGCCCTTTTTGTGCATATAGATTTGATTTTTGTTTTCACTAGATTTTAGAAAGGAAAAATAAGAACTTTACATATTTCAAACATGCAAAAATATTTTAAATTAGCAAGAATATTTATAATAAGTTTGAATGAGTCATTAATTCTATACTAGTTCTTTTAGTTTCTAAAATAATTATTTTACTGCATCACTATCATCAAGAAACTATTCAATTAAATAATTTCAATGCGCAAAAATTCAGTTGATGTATGTGGTTAACATTGTTCATATTGATCGAATAAATCTTCACCTCAACTAATTTAAACACACATGAAATCATGGATACGTTAAATTAAAAATTTTATCAAGTAGTACATGAAATCATAAAACTTTACAATGTAACTTTACATAAAGGTAAGCATATTTAGTGCATTACAATGTAACGTTAAAAAATTTCTTCTTCACAAATGTTTCTTGGTCATGATCGTAGTGTAAGTTCGGAGCCTTTTCTTTGGCTAGCCTGATGCTTGGGTCAACTTCAACAGCGAATGGAGGCATGCCATCAAACTGATCATAATCATCTGATTGGTCTGTTTTGTCCTCGACTCCCATGATTTTTCTTTGGTTCCCATGGCTCTTCTAAATTTTTCTTTGGTTTGCTAGACATGTCCTTCACATAGAAAATCTGATGCACATCATTAGCAAAGCGAATGGTTCATCATTGTATCCAGTCTTGGTCAGGTCCACTTTTGTCATTCCATATCGATCTTTCGTTACGCTAGTTAGCTTCACCCATTGGCAACGAAATAGAGGGATGTTCAGCGGTCCATATTCGAGTTCCCATATCTCCTCTATGAAACCAAAATACGAGCCCTTGCTCTTGCTGCTGTCTATGGTATCTATGCGGACACCACTATTTTGGTTCATGCTTTTCTAGTCTTGGACTCTCTTGTAAAATGTATAACCATTTATCTCGTAGCCTTGGAATTTCACAATTATGCTAGAAGGTCCCCTAGCTAACCAAGCTAGCTGTGGGTGAATCTCAGAGTTACCCATAAGGTGAACCAAGAGGGAAAAGTACCCATGTGATGATGTATAATCTAGGCATAGATTTCATCGGGTGTTGAGAAGATAGAATCTGCTTGTGTTGCTCGATATACGGAGCCACAAAGGATGATTGTTGCAGAACAGTGGAGCGTGCCTTGTCGAACAAATCAATATCATTGCTCAAACTTGGTTTCCTTCCAAGGGTGCCCGTTCCCTGCAGCCTCCCCTCGTGGTGTGAAGTTGGAACCCCAATCAAATCAACTGAGTCAATCAAATCAACACAAAAATCAATGACCTCCTCTGTTCCATTTCCATTGGCGATATTTCCTTCTAGACGGGCATGATTATGAACATAGTTTTTTAGACTGACATGAACCTCTCAAATTCAGTTACTGCATTGCCACATACTACTGCATCCAACATTATTCCAAGCACACAAATTCAGTTATGGAACATCAAAAAAATTCAATTATATGCAAGAGTCTGCGGTACCATTAGTAACTTACTGATCAAAAAGTTTGTGTAAGTTACACACTAAACCGGATCATAGAATCCAATCGAGAATTGGGGTGCTTCTGATTAGTCAATTTCGAGTGCTGCGAGATGAATTAAGAAAAGTACAGTAGTCAGCACGGAACACCTATAATTTCAATTGTGCAGACGCAGAACACGCAATTTTGATTACAACCTTTGATAAGGAGACGAATACAAACTAGAAACCACCTCAACAGATATTACCTTGCCTGGGCACCGCCTGGCCCTAAACCATGCTGCCGCTGGCTGTGGCCGCGAGGTCACTGCTACCTCCTGCTTTTGGCCTTCCACTGATCTGCCGATCCACAACCATGACAAAGGGCACTAAGGAGCTGGGGAATAGTTGTAGCAGAGATGAGGAGGGCATGTGAGAGGCGATGGGGACGCATCGCCTGGATGGAGATCGCTTGCAACAGAGCGGATCTGAGGGGAGGAGAACACATGCAGTTAGCAGGGTTGAGGCTAGCATGGAGTACAACTTATTTATCCGATAAAAAATCAGGACCTTGGTTAGCGACAACATACATGGCAGGATAACGATGGTCATTATTTTGGTCGTCATGTAACGTGGTTAGCGCTCGGATGAATGGAGGAGAGGGTCCAACAACCACATAATGTAGGCGGTCGTTAGACTCTGGTCATTAGTACTCCTTCCTGTAGCCAAATAACTTTTATTACATTACATATGAAAGCATCCAATGGCAAAAAAAACTTTTTGACACCCACGTATTGATGGTCTTTCCTCAGAAACAGTTTCCAATGATGCTTCTACTGTTCTTCATCTTGAGCCTTGGAATACGCAAAGTTTGTGTACATAAGAAAGTGAACTGACAGTCTTTTTTCTCAACCCCACCTACAAGGCTCCAATTGTCGTTTTGTTTGAAACAGTAAAACAGGATCATGTTCTAATCTGACAAGGATCATCATTCCAAGGATAATTGTAAATTTCCATTTGCAACAGCAAGTTACAAGACCAGTAATGAGCTTTATTACAAAGAAACAGTGTCGCACTTCACCTTTTTCAGTTCTTGAAGCCTTAATTTGCATCCATAACTGAATAAGAAGTGACACGCCTCCAATCATGGAAAAAGCAGCGCTACATCAAGGATAAGTTGCTCTGGAAAAATATATTTGAAGAAACATAACTAGTTACTAGTCTGCTTTTCTCTCTCTTTAAAGCTCACTGACATCCATAATATTGAAAAGGAAGAAGTTAATTTACATGTGAAGGTGAGCTGAAACTTTGCCGTCTCTTTGAAATGCATCCCTCTCTTTCTCAATGGGTGGTTAACAGGGAGAAATCAATGATGGCCCATATAGATGACCTTCTTACAATGTTTCAAGTACATGCTGTCTGTGTCATCTAAATAGTGGTGCAGGCCCGATATCCCTTGTTTGACTATCCCGAAAGGTTACTCAGTGCAGGAAAATCATTGATGGTTATGAACAACAATGCTCGTAGGTTTAAGATCTTTTTTTATCCTCATCCCACACACGTACACCTTCTTCCTTCTAGAGCAGTAAATATTCATCAACTAACAGTTTTAGGTACACGTCAATATTGTTGCTAGGTTATTTTTTGGGCCTTGGATAAGCACCGGCATCATAATGAACTTCCGCTTCATGCACAGCCAAGGAGGAAGGTTGAACATACATAGGGTCACAGGCTAAGTACTATGGTCACTACTCAACTCACCGAATGGATTGAATCCATCAGTACTTAAACCAAGCCTTATGTTCCTTGCATCACTTTCAAAGTCCGGGAATGCTCTATCAATTGATCTCTACTGGGCCCCATCCGTGGGGTGTCTCAGCATCTCATCTTGCTTATATTGTTCTTTATGCTATCGCATCAACTTAGCATTTGCCTTGTTTCTAAACAAACGCTTCAAGCGTGGTATTACAGGGAAATACCACATCACCTTCACGGGAACTCTCTTCTTGGGAGGCTGCCCCTCGACATCACCAGGATCATCTCGCCTGATCTATACTGCAGCGCTCCGCACACAGGACAAGCATCCAATTTCTCGTATTCATCACCACGATAGAGGATACAGTCATTAGGGCATGTGTGTATCTTCTGAACCTCCAATCCAAGAGGGCAAACAATCTATTTAGCTTCATATGTTGTGGATGGCAACTCATTATTCTCAAGAAGAATCTTCTAGAAAATGTTCAATATCCCCTGAAATGTCTTATCAGAGACACCATTTTTGGCCTTTCATTGCAGAAACTCTAGTGCGGTGCCCAGTTTTTTATACCCCTGCTTGCAATCTGGGTACAATAATTTTTTGTGATCATTAATCATGCGCTGGAACTTTTCTGATTCCTTCATAGTTTCGCAATCTCTGTGTGCATCCCGTAGCACTTGACCAAGGTCATCAGTAGGGCCGTCTTCTACAAACTCATCTTCATCAGCCTTGCCCATTGTACTATCTGCAAAAACTTGGCCTGCAGCCTAGTATGAAATGTTGTTATCATCCTCCTCTTCTTCACCGTCTTCCAGTACAACCCCTCTTTCGCCGTGCTTGGTCCAAACCAAATAGTTAGGCATGAAACCGTATCTGAACAAGTGGCTGTGAATAGTCCCCCAGGAAGCATGTGAATAGTCCGTGTGTATTGGAAGCATGGACAACATATGAACCCATTCTCTACCTTGTTTGCTTTGGCCACTTTGAGAAAAATAATGCAAGCCATCAACAAACTTCTTGGTCCGTCTGTCCGCGTTATACATCTATTGCCGGTCCATCTGCATCGTATTACGCGAGAAATGGATGTAGGTCTTCGTATTAGATCAAAAACTTGATCAATATTCATAATTTACACCAATCAACCTTCATAATGGATTGAAACAATTCACATGAAAATTACACCATTCTACATTCATAACAATCACTAAAGATATATATAGAGATTACATATGCACTAAAAATTACAGACGCTCCATAGTGGACTTCATGTAGCCAATTATCCTAAAATAATGGTACAATATAGCAGAATGTTCGTCGTCCAAGCCATCTTTGCACATAACTCAATCTTCTCCAAAGTCTATCGAGAGTCACCTCCACATATCCGGTACCAGAAAATAATGGCACAACTGAAGAGCTTCGAGTCCACAAACTCAGGCTGAATATCATAAAACAATGTTCAAATAATTATCCAAACATATTTTATGATATTCAGCCCAAGTTTGAGGATTCGAAGAATAGAAGAGCTTCAAGTCCACACACTCAGGCTAAATATCATAAAGGAAACTTGAAATAATTATCCAAACATCTTTTGGAGCACATTCTCATAATAGAAGTGTGGTGGCACACACACAATAGCCTATCTAGGAAAAAGATCTATCCACCGAGCATGGCCCACGGTGGCAAGCCAAAACCAACCAAAAGCCGCTAGGTCAAGGTCAGTGAATAGATCTTTGCCTGAAGAGGATATTGGCCCAGCATACTTCTATTATGAGAATTATGCTCTAAAAGACGTTTGGATAATTATTTAAACATTCTTTTATGGTATGCAGCCTGAGTTTGTGGACTTGAAGCTCTTCTGTTCTACCATTATTTTCTAGTACTGGAGGAGCGGAGGTGACTCTTCGTAGACTTTGGAGAAGATTGAGTTATGTGTAGAGAATAGAGTAAGCACTTTCTGTTAACTGGGATTGGAGGAACGGAGGTGGTACATCCATTGCCGGTCCATCTGCATCGTATGACGTGGAAAATGAACATAGGGTTACGTATAGGATTATTGTTTATAATATTTTGTTCTTGCATTAAATAAGAGATAAATAAATTATTGGACAAAGAAATACAATTATTAATTGTTAAATTAAGTGACATGAAAAATGTAGCAATGACCAAATTCTATTTTCTTACACCTACAATTTATTTACTTAATTCTGTTAGAATGACTAAATATTAAAAACACATTTAATCTAATTTTTTTTCTCATACATAATATTGAAATCCTCTCCATTCTCCCTCACATTTACTGTCCATTCTCGCTCACACTCTAGCTCAAAATCCTCTCCATTCTCACTCACATTCTCCCACACATCAAGTTGTTTTAACTAATACGAATCATAGATAACAAGCAAACTATCCATCATATTATAGCTCAAAAACATGTATAAATAAAAATCCTCTCCATTCTCCCTCATTCTAAAAAACTTATTTTTCTCCCTCTCTAAAGCATAAACAAAGCATAATAACAATAAATGAAAGGAGGATGAAGTAGCTAACCTTCACAACACTTTGGATGAGTGAAATTCCCACGGAAATGAGGAAAAAAATTTGGGCAGCACCTCCCTTAGGCTTGCTTCGTAGCCATGGAGAGGAGGATGAAACTCTCGGGTGGAGTGGAGTGGCTAGTGGCTCAGGCTGAAAGAGGAAGAAGAGGTCTCTGTCTTGCATTTGCATTTGTATAGAGGAGGCGATTTTGTCCTGGTTGAAATTTCCAACTGGGACAAAAGCAAACCCCTTTTGTCCCGGTTGGGAGTTTACTCCCGGTTGGAATTAGCAACCGGGAGTAAACCTTTTATCCCGGTTGGTAACTCCAACCAGGACAAAAGGGTGAGGCTTTTGTCCCAGTTGGAGCTTCCAACCGGGACAAAAGGTGGGCGCCGTCGGTGGGAAAAATCCGAGCGTTACAACTGGGACTGGGGGAGGGGGGGAGGGCTTTAGTCACGGTTGGTATTTACAACCAGGACTAAAGCTCATCCCCAATTTGGCCTACTGTGACGCGCCATTTTTAGTCATGGGCAACCTTTAAACCGGGATAAAAGGGAGTGGATAGAAGGTGAGTTCTCCGGTAGTGCCGACATTGCTATTTTAATCTCTACCATCGTTTAGTGTCTGCATTCTATGGGAAACATCCTCTAATCCGACATGTAGTTATACATTGATATCACTTCTGTTGGTACAAGAGTAATATTTAGGACAACCGTACCTTTGGGTCTGATCTTCGTTTTAAGCAAAATAAGAAGTACAACATATCCGAAACTGATAAAGAGGAACCATAAATATATATGGTCGGTCCTTATTATCATTGCACACATTCATACTGAAAGGGTACTTCGGAGTAGCTATAGAAATAATTCTGCAAGAAGATAGTAATACACTACGCCTAAAACGATTTGTGCTGACACATTGATTTCCATAGAAATAATTCTGCAAGAAGATAGTAATACACTACGCCTAAAACGATTTGTGCTGACACATTGATTTTTGATTGCTGGTGGACCTGCTACCTACCAACACAAAAGGTCCTGGGGCCGGCGCATTAAAGTCCACCGGCACAGATGCATTTGTGCTGGCAGGTGGCATAAACACCCACCAGCACAAATAACCTTTATTTGTGATGGTGGATGTTTATGCCACCTGCCAGCATAAATAGTTTTTCAATTTTGTGAAACCAAATGCTAAAAATATCTAAATTTAATCCGAAAGTCATATAAATTGGTAAAGAATCATTTTACAAGTGCACAACCTTGATACAAAAGTTTCAACATATTTTAAGAAAATTGGACTATACATTGTTAACAAATGGTTACATTACTTAAATGTTTCATAGGACTCAACTCAAAACTCTCCAACTTGTGAACTAACTTGCCAAAAAAATCATCCTCTCATTTTAATTTGTACATATATTAGACTACATATATATATTATTTTGTAGGAGTTTCAATAATTTTGATCACATTCACTTGGTTTAAAATAATTAAAAGGAAAATAAAAAATTTAGAAGGATTTTTGCTGGCGGGTGTGTATGTCACATAATTGTTGCCTGCTAGGGCAAATCGTGTAAACATGGCGCGGGAAATGAAATTTCGCATCGCGAGTGAGCGAAACGAACTGCCTTCTCCTTTTTATCCGCACGTTCTCACTCTCTCCTATCCTCACCTCTTTCTCCTCTCTCTCCTCCTTATCCTCATTCCTCCCGTGGCGTGCGGGCGGTGGGAGTGACAGCGAGCGGCCGGTGCAGACCACGGCAAGCGGCTGAGCGGCCGCTAATGCGGACCATGGCGAGCGGTGGGGACGGGAGCGGCGGTCGGCGACGGGCGGTGGGGATGGGAGCAGCAGTCGGTGACGGGTGGCGGGCATGGGAGTAGCGGTTGGTGACGTGCGGCGGGCGCAAGTGGGCTTTTTTTTATTTTCGCAAAAATATCTATGCTGGCAGGTGATGTAACCACTTGCCTGCATAGAGCGGTTTGTGCTGGCGGTTGGGCACCTGCTAGCACTGACGCCATTTGTGCTGACTCAAGGTTGCTGGCGGGTGCTCAGCCTGCCAGCACAGAGCCCATTTAGCCACCAGCACGAATCTTTTGTGGCCTAGTGATAGTGCAGTTGATTACAGTTATCAAGTGGTAATGCAAATTAGTAAGGACATGCCATTTGTGATTATGTTGAAGATGTGGAAGATTATGATGGAAAATGCTGTATTATTTAGTTTCGTATATCATAAATGACATTTTTCAAACTAAAAATTATTTTACATAACCAAACATATTTAGATGTGTTGATTTATTTAAGAGGAATCTTTGGAGAGTTGATTAATTTCTAAAATTTGCAACATTTATATCAGTAGTACTAAAACCAAATTGTAGACATTAAAGCTTCTATCACTACCCTTTATATATGACCTAGCCTGGTTGCCCTCTTTCTCCAACATTCCCATACTCTCAGATCCAGCTATTAGTGTTATCAGTGTTATGTAGCAGTGCACTCTTGGTTTAGGAGGCCTTGGGAATTCGACAATGACTTTCTTATAATTTGCTGCTGGTTACGCAGAGGAGGATCCACCTTTCCACCCCACTCGAACAGATCTCTTCACGGTCCACCTGCAGCGTCTGGCACCTGCACAACAAACTAAGGACGAGGACAAAGTGGATTATGTCTCTACAAAAGTGGAGCTGTACTGTCATCTATCTGGATTATTGGGGAGGGAGGAGAGTATGGCAGCCGGCAATGGAGAGTTGGCGCAGGGGTAACCTAGGGGAGGTTGAGAATATTCCAGAAGACTGTTTTAGAAGATTGTAGCGAAAGGTAGGATAGGGACTAAGTCCTTTTTCCTACATAATTGAGTCCATTGTCTCTTTCCACATAGGAGGAGTCGACTTGACTTACAAGCAAACCTAACTCGACACTTGACATGAATTACAAAGTAAACTTTTCTAGACTCTTTCTAAACCTTTACTTACTCCTAGTGGCCGTGGTACGGTAAGCATGAATTACTGTAGCAGCCAAGATGGCTGACGTGTTGGGCCGGTTGGGCCTGCCCTTGCGCCCAAGCCTCCATAGGCACATGACATTTACCTTGGCCTACTGGTCCGTTTTCCATTAGCTTTTTTGCTGCAAGACACCTTGTCCTCCTACTAGCCCATCCTAGTATGCATTATTCGACCAAGATATAACGATGGATAAGGAGCCTTAACTTGGTTATATGGATTGGCTGTGGGTGGCTGCCTTTTGTATGGCCTGCTGCTCGTCTGCTCCATTGGATATTTGGATTGCTTTGTCTGCGGCATTGCGTGTGGAGCGCGGTGGGAGCAACCGAGCAGGAGACCATGCTGTGCTGTGCCAAGCAGATCTGGAATAAATTTAGGCAATTGGGTAACCACTAGTTGTTTAATGGTTTGGGAATTTATCCATTGTATTGATTTTTAATCACAGCCGACATAAAAGAGTTGCCAGTTCACGATAACCAGATATAGCAGCAATGATCCTGCTTGTTTCATGACTTGGGGTCCATATCCCGAGCTAATGCATTGCTTCTTGTGTATATGAGTAGCACCATGTACATGCCGTTTTGGAATATACATGAGAGAGGCCTTTCTATTAAGAGGAGACAAGAACGAAGTATGGTATAAACAAACACAGAATGGGAACTAAACTTACAGAAAAATTAAACCCCGTTTTGAGACTGCTACAGGCAAGAACTGTTTAAGAATACTGCAACAGGCAAAACAAGCAGTATTCTGTTTACTAATAATTTACTTTAACAGGCAAAACAGAGTACTATGAGGTGTCAGGAATGCATAACATGTCCAAAGTGGGTGGCTGTAAAGACGCAAATAACCCGAAGAGGATTTCTCTTGTTCTCCGCGCATGTATGTGCATAAACAATGAGCATGCGTAGTAGCAGCGTCCATCTGCATGCGACTGTCTTGGACGTTAGACCAACTAATATGCGCTATGCATAGCTTGAGCACCACCTATATATAAATCTGTATTCTGAGAATTGTTTTTGTTATTCTTTAGCTACAAAGTACCACGTAGTCAGTTCGTCATCTGACAACTTGAGAAAACATTGGCAAATAGCATCTGAAATATCAGCAAAAAACTGAGCATGCATCCACTAACTTCAGAAAAGTTGGTCCTTATCTGATCCGGCAAATAAAAAAACATACTTCAGCCGTACATACCTAAAGAACCTAATTAAACATCACAAGTATATATAGCTTATTAATTATCTGTAAACTTAGTATAGCTGCATACCCCCTGTACTACGTCTATAAAGAACCTGGCCTCCTTTTGGCTACTTTTTTGTTTTTGGGGCACGCCAATAAGTACTATAAATCTGAAACTGAAGGAGAGAAGATAAATTTCTTAGGTACTTAACTTAGTGAATGCCTTATTATGGTTGTATATTTACTGTGAAACGTGGTTCAAAGTAGCTCTAGCTTTAGAAAAACCACAACGGATGATACATATGGTTCTTAGGGTGGTGGGTGGACCTACTAAGTAATCGATTTAAAGACTTCTTTTATAGATTTCATAGTCATATTGGAGTAAGATGTTTCATGTCTACTAAGAAGCTTGATTAGGAGCTGGAGGCATCCGGAGAAAAGAAGATAGATTTATCTTGCATTTGTCCACTCCAGAGCGCTTTGTCAGATTGAGGAGCACATCTCCAGCATCTCATGCGAGTGCACTGAGAGACACTTCACCATGCTTGACTCTTTGTGGATAGTTGAAATAGAAATCTTGATAAGAGGGAGGTAGATTTTGAAGCGCTTGTTGC
>NC_028458.1:44617800-44641813 GCF_000263155.2 Setaria italica
CGGAGGCAAATGTTTAGCTAATCGCTTCATCAGTGCACTCTTATTTTGTGCCGAATAGTATGTAACAGTGACATTGGGACGAGATTCTGTCTACAGTATTATTCAGGATACGTATTTTTCTTCTAAAACATTGTATGCCATACAAGTCTTGATGGATACTATCTGTTCGTTTCAATTGCTTCTTGTTTGAAGCAGGACTAGATACATGGTGATTACTGTTTCTGGTGTAGTTATGTAAGGATGTTTCTTTGTTTCCGGAATGGATGTACAGGACAGAGCTCTGTATGTTGTCCATTGAGTTAACCATTTTCGTTTCTTCAAGTTCTGTTATCGACTCACCTGTTTTTGGGAAGTCGAATAACAAAAAAACCCTTCTATCTAAACAATAAGATCTGTGTTTTACAAGTGTGCAAGAATGATCATCACATAAGCAAAGTGCATGATGAACTTTAGCTGTCCGATCGAGTACATATGGATTAGTTTGCCACAAATTATTATTGTGCAGAAGATTCAGATGCCGATGCTCGTAAGTATGGAGCTGCATCATTTTTTACCTTTATTTAAGTAGCTATCACCACGATCAGGAATCAGCTGCAAAACAGTTACAGTGCGATCCAAAAGTCGAGCTTGGTTGTGTCGTGTGGTTTGCACCGCCAAACAGACTATCAGTCTCTGGCATGCTTGTCTGCAAGTCACCGAGTTTTGCTATATATAGGCCCTAACAAGCGCTACTGAAACAACCTCTTGTTTCTTATCCTTGTTGCTTTTGCACTCATTTTCTAAGGATACTAGTCATTAACCCGTGCACCTGCACTGGCTAGGCATAAAACTTTTAGTTTGTGTTGGGTTTTCTCTCTGACATGGAAGTATAGAAATTGCTCATAGGCACTAAGGGTTGGGACTACCCTCACACGCATTCTATGCAACCGGAGAAAACTATGTAAGGGTGGAAATATTGTCAATGCAAATTAGTTAGTACATGTGATTTGTGACCATAGTAAAGATGTGGAAGATCAAGATGGAAAATTTTGTATTATTTTTTTTCATATATCAAAAAATGGCACTTTTCCTAACTAAACATTATTCTCCGTAACCAAACAACTTTTGATGTGTGCATTTATTTAAGAGGGAGCTTTGGAGAATTAATTTCTTAAATTGCGTTTTTTTGTAGCAACATTTATATCAGTAGTATTAAAACCAAGTTGAGTAGTAGACATTACCCTATATATCATTCGGCCTTATAAATATATATATGATGACCAAACAATGCCATACTCTCATACTCTCATATCCAGTGTCCCAACAACAGCTATCAGTAGTCTTGGTTTAGGAGGCCTTGGGAATTGGACCATGACTCTCCTACAAGTTGCTGCTGATTATGCAGAGAGGTGGATCACCATCCTCGCTTGTACCTAGGCTACCTAGGCCTATTGGTCCTTTTTCCATTAGTTTTGTTCTGCAAGACACCTGTAACACCCAAATTTTAAAAAAAATTTAAATTCACTAAAATTGCTCAAATTAGGATGTCATTTAAATTTCTAAGCATTTAATTTCACTTTCTCTAAGTTTAATTAATTCACCATAGGAGTTTATTGTGCATTCATGCTGGTGCATAATTTTTGGTTGATTGTGTTTGAATCAAATTTGAATCTCAAATTCAATTTCAATTTTCAAAACCTTTTCTTTTCCCTTTTTCTTTTTCTTTTTAATTTTCTTCTCTTGGGTCGCATCCCTCTTCTCCTTCTTCTTTCTTTTCTTCCGGCCCAAGCGCCACCCTCCCTCGCGGCCCAACGCCAGCTCCTCCGGCCGCTCCTCCGCTTTTCCCCGATCGGCCCATCTCTCCCTCCTTTCCTATAACGCCCACAGAAATCACTAACTAAAATCACCCGTTAAAAACCGTCTTTAAAATCTTTTACCGCCGAGCTCCCGGAAATCGGAAACCTCCCCGGCGATTTCGCCGTCCCCGTACCCATGCCGACCCCCACCTGTCTTTTTATCTGTGCCCGTGAATCTCGCCGCGTGCAGTTGTCAGACGCCGTGCGCGTGCCCCGACCGCGTGCCGCGAATGCCGCCGGTCTCTCCCTTTTCTCTCTCTTTTTCCTCCCCTTTTTCCTTTTCTTTTTCCTTCTTCTTTCTTCCTCCTTCTCCTTTCTTCTTCCTCCCTCCTTCTCTCTCTTCCTCCTTCTTCTTCCTGGCACCCGGACCGGCCCCAGCTCCTTAACTCACCCGGTGCCACCTCCTACTGGCGCCACTCCGCTCGGCCGCCGCGCGCCAGGGGGAGGGGCCCGCCGCCCACGCCGCCGCCCCCCTCGGGTCGTGCGCCCGACCCGGCCCCGGGTCACCTGCGCCGCCGCCCCGACGTCCGGGCGCCACAGCCCCGCGCGCACGCCGGTGTCGTGCCGTCCGCGCGCACGTTGGTGCCGTGCCGCCACCGCACCCTGCCGACCGTCCCCTACCGCCCACTCCGGCCCCGCCCGACGCCACCGCCTGCGCCGGCCACCCGGACCCCCACCACCGGAGCTCCCCGCCGCCTATAAAAGGGCCGGCCCTCGCCGGCTCCCCTCCCCACTCACCAACGCCACCACCCGCCACACCCTTGCTCCGGTCGCCGGCGCCGCCGCAAACCGCTGCCGCTGCCGCAAGCCGCCGCCGCAAGCCGCAAGCCGCCGGCTCCTCTCCGCCCGAAGGCCGACGCCACCCGGCCACTCCTCTCCATTTCCCCCCAAGGTGAGGGGCAAAACGGGGCCCCCTCCTCTTCCTCCACCACCCGCCGCCCCCGGCTCGCCGCCGGCGACGCCCGGCCGGCCGGCCGCCGGCCCATCCTCTCTCTCCCTCTCTCTCTCCAAGTTCCTGGAGAAAAAGAAGAAAATTACCTTTGATTTTAGATCCGACCCCCAAGTTTCCCCAAATTACACATAGGCCCCTCCACCTCCGAAAGAAATTACAAATAGGTCCCTGGTTACTGTAAATCAGCCCTTAAGCCTCCGTTTAAGCCCCTAATCCATGTTTAACCCGTCATTTCATGCGCCAAACTTTCTCCAATTAACCCCAAACTTTACCACGTCATCCTCCAGAATACTTTCGCCGATCTATATCCAAATTTCCCAAAAATAATCCCTCTACCTATTTTCCGTTCGCGTTTCCTGTTCGGAACTCACGGTTAAAAATCGTTTTCTCTTTTATTTATTCGTGTGCCTGTTTGTGTGTGCCGTAGATCGCGGATTTCCCGAGGAGGAGCCCGAGGAGGAGTTTGACCGCGAGCCCGAGCCCGAGGACCAGTACCGCGAGCCGGAACTCCCGGAAGGCTTTGAAGACGGCAAGTCCAATCTCACCCTTTGATGCATACTTAATACCTAGTTTTTCAAACACAACCTATTGGCCTGTTTTACAAAATGCATATTATTTCACCACAAGACATGGTTGGATAGCCACCCCTTGATTGTTATGAACATTCCTTGTTGTCCTATGCTTATCCCTAAACATGACTCTCTCTGTTTAGTTGATAACCGCTGATAGACCGCTTAGGAATTTGTTACTCAAATGCAATCATTATTACAATGGTGTATTCGGAAAATAAATGTGTGTGTGTGTCCAAGTAAGAGAAATGGCTTTTGGGTTCGGGGAAAAAGGATGTGTAGACGGGATGGATGGGTGTTCCTTGTGTGGGATGCCACGTTGTTGTGCTCGTACCTTGGTGGTTGAGCAATGTCGGGAGATATCCATCCTGTCGTAATTAAGGACCGAGTTGATGTGTCATCTTGCCTAATTCCACTATCGTGCAACCACTCGACTGTTGTATGGGCAACGGCTTAGCATAAATCCCACTAGCTGGACTGTTAGTCCTCAGGGGTGCTGGTGAGCAACGGGAACCCATGGAAAAGGAGTAAGATCTTGGTGACTTAGGTCCCGGTTACGGTCTCATGGACGAGCCGTGAACCCCTTGGGTGTTTCCGCGAGAACTGGCCAGTCATAGCTAAGGTGGGTAATGGCTTTGTTAGGATCCGTACCATCACCAAGGTGATCGTGCTACGGTACCCTACTTGTGGGAAAAGTGTACACCCTCTGCAGAGTTAAAACCTATCCGGGTAGCCGTGTCCACGGTATTGGACGAGTTACGGCTTGGTCACATAACTAGTGTTTGGGCAAGAATGTCATGTGTGTGTGTGCGTGTGTGGAATTTTAGAAGAGTCCGGCAGTTGTGCCGTGCGCTATGACGGACGGGGAGTCCGATAGCGATAAAAGCTTGGATCCTTTGTGTAGGATCAACCCCACTCAATGTCCTGGGCATTAGAGGAAAGCTTTACAAAAACCCTTTCAAAACAACCCCCTGCATGTGTTAAAATTTAGCTTTTCCGCAAATAAGCTCTAGCCTATCCTTGTTATACTCGTGCATAAACTTGCTTGTATCCCCTCCGTGGATGGGGTTGGACTTGTGGAGTACGTTAGTACTCACCCTTGCTTCATTGCTACAGAGGAAGACCCCGATTTCGTCGCCGAGGACCTCGAGTAGAGGTTGTGTCCGCACCCGACGCTGCCTGTGGTGTTGACCTGCCCAAGATGTTGCTGCTGCCGTGTAGTCCCGAGTGCTGTCTTTTGGCAGTCGCTTGGTTAGCCGCTGTTATTTATTTACTGTTTATCGCTGCGTGGCTTTCACGCCCACTCCCTCGGGAGTTGTACGGTAACTGAATTATCTATCGAATAAATGTGTTATCAGCCTCCTGGGACTGATATTTGTATCACATTTAGTCTCTACTTATGTGGGGACGCTTCAGGTGGTATCAGAGCCGTCGTTGGCTGTAGGACGCGACCTTAGGACCGGATTAGCCCTTTTTACCAAAACAAAAGAATTACAAAATTTCTTCCTACCTTTGCTCTATTGGAAAACTAATTTGTGCCCCGGATCTTTTCCAGATGGCCGAGGAAGGATTGTGGACCCACAGCCGTTGCGCGGAGGAACCCGGTTTTCCCAAGCTACTGCTGGTCTGCTTGAAGCGCCTAGGTATCCGAGAGCCCCCGGAGTGTTCCAGCAGGGAATACGAGCGCTACGGTATTCCTCAGTGTGAAGTAATCATCCACATTGGGAGGAGTGCTCGCTACCCCAACATTGAGCCACTCCAAGTGTCAGCTATGGGATTCCGACACCGAGACACCTACCTAGTAGCGGCACACAAAGCTCTCGGTTACCTATGCCAGATGTACGAGATGCACCTTGAGCCCACATCCATGAGGTACTTTCTGCCCGCCGAAAAGGACCATCTGGGTTGGAGAGCCCGAATGAGGGCCTTGGATGAACACGGACGGCGCGAAGAGGACGCCACCATATATCACATGGCCACCTACCTTGTCAGCTTGGATAGACTCTATGATCAGCAAGCTGTAAAGCTGAGGCAACAAGTCCGCCATGTCGAGAGGGCAGAGATTCACATAAGGATGCTTCAAGCAATGCTAAGGGAATCAAGGGCACAAGTAGCAGCTGCTCGAAGTGCAGAAAGTGCAGCCATGGAAGCCCTTAAGCGAGCTCAGAATCAGCACCTCCGAGAGCTCAAGGAGGCGCATCTTAGTGGGATTACTAAAAGATGGATGGTCACCCCGGAAGCCGAAGGGCCTCCTGGCACTGAGGGAAATCCTCTCGCTCTCGAGCACTACAAGTACCATGGTGCCCCAACCCCATCAGTTGTCCCTTTTCCCGATACTTCCAGAAGGGGCATTGATCTCACGGTGGGAGAAGCCGCAGATTTCCCTCTCGAGTGTGAAGCATGGAGCAAGGACGATGAGCCATCCCTTCTCATCCCATTGGAAGACCACTCAGTCCAGGGAGAAGACTCGCCCCACGAGTAGTATGCCCAGCCAGGTTTGCCCGAGGAATGAAGCCGTCGTGGTCCGCAGTTTAGAGTTGTACCCTTCCAGTTGTGTTGTTGTAACCGGTCATGTAGTGCGTGTTTTGGCCTTACCCCCAGCAGTGTTGTACCCCCCCCCGTGGAAAAATAAATAAAATCGTTTGTGTTTGTTGCTTGTTAGTCTGTGTGTTTGTCGACAGGAGGTGGATTCTGTCTCTTCGAAAATACGAAATAACCACTTTAAAGATCACTAAAATCCAAATCATACTCTCATAAAGAGGTCTCACTCAATCTATAGATGCCGCCCAAGCGTGCCACCAGGACTTCCCCAAGTCAGGCCCATGCCTCCCCCAGTGCAGAGAGGCAGCCTGAAAGGCAGGAGCCGCCCCCAGCAGTACTTCCTGAGGAGCAGGAAGTAAGCCAGCCAGAAGGAAGGGGAGAAAGCCAAGTGGGAACACAGCAGCCACCGCCTCCACCGGTCATCGATCTGGTTCAAGTGATGAACAACCAGACCCTTCTGCTGGAAGCTCTAGCCAACGCCGTTACTCGCCAGAGGCCCCGCGGGCAGAATATGAATGAGAAGTTGACGGACTTCCTCCGGACCAAGCCACCCACTTTTGGCGGGTCTGTCAACCCTCTGGACGCGGATGACTGGCTGCGTGTCATCCAGAGGAAGCTGGAACCCTTTGGGTGTGAGAGCAGGGACAAAGTCCTCTTTGCTGCCCACCAGCTCACTGGAACTGCCCTAGCCTGGTGGGAGAACTACTGCTCTGCCGCCCAGGATGCCTCCACTATCACCTGGGATGAGTTCGTGACGGAATTCCGTCGCTACCACATTCCCGCCACCACCATGAAGCGCAAGGCAGATGAGTTCCGTGAACTCCGCCAGGGCAGCCGATCTGTGGAGGAGTACACCTTCCAGTTCATGGAGCTGGCCCGTTATGCTCCGGAGGAGGTGGACAAGGATGAGAAGAAGCAGGACATGTTCAAGAAAGGCTTGAACGCGGAGCTGAGGACCCTGCTCACTCCTCAGATCTACCCCGACTTCAACACCTTGATGAACATGGCCATCTTGACTGAGAGGGCCAAGGCAGAAGAGCGGAGGGACAACAAGCGTCGGTTCCTGGAAAACAAGGCGCACCAGCAGGACCGATTCCAGAAGCCAAGGAGCTTCGGTCATCCCTTGCCCAAATCCCAAGCTCCCATGCATTATCGGACCCAGTCCCAAGCACCTGGCTCACATCAGACTGCTGCCCCATTCGGGAGCCAGAACTCCATCAAGGCCCCACAGAGCAGCGCCAGCCAGGTTACCAGCAATGGTAGAGCATGCTTCAACTGCAGAGAGCCAGGGCATTTCATCGCCAACTGCCCCTATGCCAACAAGCCAGCAGCATCAGCCTTGTCCAACTCAGTAGCTGGGCCCAGGGCCGCATTGTCAGGAGCCAACCGTGTGCCAGTCCGCAGCGGTGGCAACCCCAGTAACAACAACAGCCAGCAGATGAGGCCGCCCCAGCAATCATTTGGTCGAGCCCGCGTCAACCACATCGGCGCGCAGGAGGCTCGCGACACTCAGGGCGTGGTACTCGGTGAGTTCCTAGTCAGCTCAGTCTTGGCAACAGTACTTTTTGATTCTGGAGCATCACATTCCTTCATATCCTCAAGTTTTGTGGAAAAACATCATATACCTACAGTACTACTAAAGTTACCCCTATTAACCCGGACTCCTGGAGCCGACATTCAGTGTCGACTAGGTTGCTCTCGGGTAAGGATCAATTTAAGTGGGGTAGAATTTCTAGCGGATCTAGTAGTACTTAAGTCTAAGGGGATAGATGTGATCCTTGGAATGGACTGGTTAAGCCTGCATGACGGTCATATAGGGTGTGCTGATAAGGTAGTGCACCTGACCAATCGAGATGGTGTGCAAGTGACCTGTCACACTAAGGGAAGTGGTCCAGACCCCATGGTGTTCAGCATGGAGACCAAGACTTTAGAAGGAGTCGCGGTAGTGAGTGAGTACCCGGACGTCTTTCCTGAGGAACTACCTAGAATGCCCCGTGACAGGGACATAGAGTTCGTAATTGACCTCGTCCCCAGAACCTCCCCTATAGCCAAGAGACCCTATAGAATGGCAGCCTCAGAGTTAGCCGAGCTGAAGAAACAGTTGGGAGAGTTACAACAGAGTGGCTTTATCAGGCCCAGCTCATCCCCGTGGGGAGCCCCCGTGCTTTTTGTCAAGAAGAAAGACGGGAGTATGAGGATGTGCGTGGATTATCGCGCATTAAATGCGGTCACCATTAAGAACAAGTACCCCCTCCCTAGAATAGATGACCTGTTTGACCAATTGAAGGGAGCCAAGTATTTCTCCAAGATAGATCTGAGATTGGGGTATCATCAGCTCAAGATCAAGGAGAGCGACATCCCAAAGACCGCCTTCGTCACCCGTTATGGTCAATTTGAGTTTACAGTGATGTCCTTTGGATTGACCAATGCACCTGCTTATTTCATGAATCTCATGAACAAGGTGTTTATGGATGAGTTAGATAAGTTCGTCGTAGTCTTTATAGACGACATACTTATTTACTCCAAGAGTGTTCAAGAGCATGAACACCACTTACGGGTGGTCTTGGAAAAGTTGAGAGCCCACCGACTCTATGCTAAATTCAGCAAGTGCGAATTTTGGCTTCAGAAAGTGGCATTCCTGGGTCATATCTTGACCGCGGAGGGAGTAGCAGTGGATCCTGAGAAGGTGGAAGCCGTCTTCAACTGGCAGCAGCCCACTAATGTTAGCGAAATCAGGAGTTTCCTGGGTTTAGCAGGGTATTATCGGAGGTTTATTGAGGGATTCTCCAAGATAGCCCGGCCCATGACAGAGTTACTCAGAAAGGACAAGATGTTCACCTGGACCGAGTCATGTGAGCGGAGTTTCCAGGAGCTGAAGAAAAGATTGACAACAGCCCCAGTGCTGACCTTGCCAGATATCCAGCGAGACTTCATCATCTACTGCGATGCATCTCGACAAGGATTAGGCTGTGTCCTCATGCAGGATGGGAAGGTTGTGGCATATGCTTCCCGACAACTTAAGCCCCATGAGCAGAACTACCCAACCCATGACTTAGAATTTGCGGCCGTAGTGCATGGCCTCAAGATCTGGAGACATTATCTGATTGGGAATAAGTGTGAAATCTACACTGACCATAAAAGCCTAAAGTACATCTTTACCCAACCAGATCTAAATTTAAGGCAGAGGAGGTGGCTAGAGGTGGTAAAGGACTACAACCTGGAAATCCATTACCACCCCGGCAAAGCTAATGTTGTAGCTGATGCCCTGAGCAGAAAATCCTATGGACAACCCGGACCCGAGAATGTCCGTCTACGAGAGGAAATGGCCCGGTTGAATGTGCATATCATTCCCCAGAATGTTAGCCGTAGGCTAAGTGTCCAGCCCACCTTGGAAGATAAAATCCGAGAAGCCCAGGATTCAGACCAAGATCTAGTAAAAATCCGCAAGCAAACCGGAGAAAATAAAGCCCCGGATTTCAGAGTAGATGACAGAGGAACCCTGTGGTATAAGAACAGAATTTGTGTCCCCAAGGACAGAGGATTCCGGCAGACCATCATGGATAAAGCCCATAACTCAGCATACTCCATTCACCCCGGGTCCACCAAGATGTATATGGACCTAAAACAGAAGTACTGGTGGAATGGGATGAAGGCAGACATAGCTCAGTTTGTCGCCCGGTGTGATACCTGCCAAAGAGTCAAGGCCGAGCACCAGAAGCCAGCCGGCTTGCTACAACCCTTGCCTATCCCGGTGTGGAAATGGGATGAGATCGGCATGGATTTTGTAGTAGGCTTGCCCAGAACTCAGAAGGGAAATGACTCCATATGGGTAATAGTGGACCGACTTACCAAGGTTGCTCACTATCTGCCCGTACGGACCACTTACGGTGGAGAAAAACTGGCTCGACTCTACGTCGACAACATAGTGAAGCTGCATGGTGTGCCCAGCCGAATCGTCTCGGATAGAGGAACTCAGTTCACCTCTAGGTTTTGGAGGAGCTTACACAAAGCCATGGGCACCAAACTGGATTTTAGTTCAGCTTATCACCCCCAGACCGATGGCCAAACCGAACGGGTAAATCAGATCATGGAAGATATGTTAAGGGCGTGTGTTCTCACCTATGGGAAGGATTGGGAACAAAGTCTATCCTATGCAGAATTCTCATACAACAATAGTTACCAAGCCAGTCTAGGCATGTCACCATTTGAGGCTCTTTATGGTAGAAAGTGTCGAACCCCTTTGATGTGGTCAGAAGTCGGAGAGCGTTCTCTAGTCGGACCAGCTTTTATCAAGGAAGCAGAAGACCGTGTAGCAGAAATCCGAGAGAAGCTAAAGGCTGCACAGTCCAGACAGAAGAGCTACTCTGACAAAAGAAGACGGGAATTGTGCTTCAATGAGGGAGATTTTGTCTACCTCAAGGTATCCCCGATTCGGGGTACGTGGAGGTTTCAGGTTCAAGGAAAGCTAGCCCCTCGGTACATTGGACCATACCAGGTGTTAAGGAGAGTGGGAGCCGTAGCATACCGTATCCAACTGCCCGAAGAAATGTCGGATATACACCCGGTATTGCATGTCTCCCAGCTAAGAAAATGCTTGAGAGTACCGGAGGAACAAGTACCGGTGGAAACCATAGACCTACAAAAGGACCTTCGGTATCAGGAAGTACCTGTCAAGATTTTGGACACTATCACCAGAAGGACAAGGAACACAGTAGTCCGGATCTGCAGAGTACAATGGAGCAGGCATGGCGAAGAAGAGGCCACGTGGGAACGCGAGGACGCGTTAAAGAAGGAATTTCCCCATCTCTTCAGGACTCAGTCGAATCTCGAGGACGAGATTCAATTTAAGTGGGGTAGGTTTGTAACACCCACAGAAATCACTAACTAAAATCACCCGTTAAAAACCGTCTTTAAAATCTTTTACCGCCGAGCTCCCGGAAATCGGAAACCTCCCCAGCGATTTCGCCGTCCCGGTACCCATGCCGACCCCCACCTGTCTTTTTATTTGTGCCCGTGAATCTCGCCACGTGCAGTTGTCAGACGCCGTGCGTGTGCCTCAACCACGTGCCGCGAATGCCGCCGGTCACTCCCTTTTCTCTCTCTTTTTCCTCCCCCTTTTCCTTTTCTTTTTCCTTCTTCTTTCTTCCTCCTTCTCCTTTCTTCTTCCTCCCTCCTTCTCTCTCTTCCTCCTTCTTCTTCCTGGCACCCGGACCGGCCCCAGCTCCTTAACTCACCCGGCGCCACCCCCTACTGGCGCCACTCCGCTCGGCCGCCGCGCGCTAGGGGGAGGGGCCCGCCGCCCACGCCGCCGCCCCCCTCGGGCTGTGCGCCCGACCCGGCCCTGGGTCACCTGCGCCGCCGCCCCGACGTCCGGGCGCCACGGCCCCGCGCGCACGCCGGTGCCGTGCCATCCGCGCGCACGCCCGTGCCATGCCGTCCGCGCGCACGCCGGTGCCGTGCCGCCACCGCACCCTGCCAGCAGTCCCCTACCGCCCACTCCGGCCCCGCCCGACGCCACCGCCTGCGCCGGCCACCCGGACCCCCACCACCGGAGCTCCCCGCTGCCTATAAAAGGGCCGGCCCTCGCCGGCTCCCCTCCCCACTCACCAACGCCACCACCCGCCACACCCTTGCTCCGGTCGCCGGCGCCGCCGCAAACCGCTGCCGCTGCCTCAAGCCGCCGCCGCAAGCCGCAAGCCGCCGGCTCCTCTCCGCCCGAAGGCCGACGCCACCCGGCCACTCCTCTCCATTTCCCCCCAAGGTGAGGGGCAAAACGGGGCCCCCTCCTCTTCCTCCACCACCCGCCGCCCCCGGCTCGCCGCCGGCGACGCCCGGCCGGCCGGCCGCCGGCCCATCCTCTCTCTCCCTCTCTCTCTCCAAGTTCCTGGAGAAAAAGAAGAAAATTACCTTTGATTTTAGATCCGACCCCCAAGTTTCCCCAAATTACACATAGGCCCCTCCACCTCCGAAAGAAATTACAAATAGGTCCCTGGTTACTGTAAATCAGCCCTTAAGCCTCCGTTTAAGCCCCTAATCCATGTTTAACCCGTCATTTCATGCGCCAAACTTTCTCCAATTAACCCCAAACTTTACCACGTCATCCTCCAGAATACTTTCGCCGATCTATATCCAAATTTCCCAAAAATAATCCCTCTACCTATTTTCCGTTCGCGTTTCCTGTTCGGAACTCACGGTTAAAAATCGTTTTCTCTTTTATTTATTCGTGTGCCTGTTTGTGTGTGCCGTAGATCGCGGATTTCCCGAGGAGGAGCCCGAGGAGGAGTTTTACCGCGAGCCCGAGCCCGAGGACCAGTACCGCGAGCCGGAACTCCCGGAAGGCTTTGAAGATGGCAAGTCCAATCTCACCCTTTGATGCATACTTAATACCTAGTTTTTCAAACACAACCTATTGGCCTGTTTTACAAAATGCATATTATTTCACCACAAGACATGGTTGGATAGCCACCCCTTGATTGTTATGAACATTCCTTGTTGTCCTATGCTTATCCCTAAACATGACTCTCTCTGTTTAGTTGATAACCGCTGATAGACCGCTTAGGAATTTGTTACTCAAATGCAATCATTATTACAATGGTGTATTCAGAAAATAAATGTGTGTGTGTGTCCAAGTAAGAGAAATGGCTTTTGGGTTCGGGGAAAAAGGATGTGTAGACGGGATGGATGGGTGTTCCTTGTGTGGGATGCCACGTTGTTGTGCTCGTACCTTGGTGGTTGAGCAATGTCGGGAGATATCCATCCTGTCGTAATTAAGGACCGAGTTGATGTGTCATCTTGCCTAATTCCACTATCGTGCAACCACTCGACTGTTGTATGGGCAACGGCTTAGCATAAATCCCACTAGCTGGACTGTTAGTCCTCAGGGGTGCTGGTGAGCAACGGGAACCCATGGAAAAGGAGTAAGATCTTGGTGACTTAGGTCCCGGTTACGGTCTCATGGACGAGCCGTGAACCCCTTGGGTGTTTCCGCGAGAACTGGCCAGTCATAGCTAAGGTGGGTAATGGCTTTGTTAGGATCCGTACCATCACCAAGGTGATCGTGCTACGGTACCCTACTTGTGGGAAAAGTGTACACCCTCTGCAGAGTTAAAACCTATCCGGGTAGCCGTGTCCACGGTATTGGACGAGTTACGGCTTGGTCACATAACTAGTGTTTGGGCAAGAATGTCATGTGTGTGTGTGCGTGTGTGGAATTTTAGAAGAGTCCGGCAGTTGTGCCGTGCGCTATGACGGACGGGGAGTCCGATAGCGATAAAAGCTTGGATCCTTTGTGTAGGATCAACCCCACTCAATGTCCTGGGCATTAGAGGAAAGCTTTACAAAAACCCTTTCAAAACAACCCCCTGCATGTGTTAAAATTTAGCTTTTCCGCAAATAAGCTCTAGCCTATCCTTGTTATACTCGTGCATAAACTTGCTTGTATCCCCTCCGTGGATGGGGTTGGACTTGTGGAGTACGTTAGTACTCACCCTTGCTTCATTGCTACAGAGGAAGACCCCGATTTCGTCGCCGAGGACCTCGAGTAGAGGTTGTGTCCGCACCCGACGCTGCCTGTGGTGTTGACCTGCCCAAGATGCTGCTGCTGCCGTGTAGTCCCGAGTGCTGTCTTTTGGCAGTCGCTTGGTTAGCCGCTGTTATTTATTTACTGTTTATCGCTGCGTGGCTTTCACGCCCACTCCCTCGGGAGTTGTACGGTAACTAAATTATCTGTCGAATAAATATGTTATCAGCCTCCTGGGACTGATATTTGTATCACATTTAGTCTCTACTTATGTGGGGACGCTTCATTTCCTCCGTGGCCCGCGAAGCAGCGCCGGCCCGCTCCCTTCCGCCGGTCTGACAGGTGGGGCCCACCCATCATCCCCGTCCTCCGGTTGTATCCGGCCGGGACTTCTCCTTTGACCGCGCCGGACTCCGCCGCCTCCCACAACCGCCGCGCGCTTTCTCCACGCGGGACCGCCCCTTTCCCCTGACGCGCAAGCCGCCGCCATCCGCCCCTATTTAAGCCGCTGCCCCCTCCCGGCCTCGAGCACCCCGCGCCAGCACCCGAAACCCTAGCCGCCGCGAGCTCCAGCACCGCCGCCACTTCTCTGCCGCTAAGCACCGCCCTCCGGTGAGCCTCGGTCGTCATGAATCGCCAAAACGAGATCACCATGCTTTCCTCTTGCTTCTGGTGTTCTCCGCGCGTGAAACCGAGCCCTGGAGCGCCGTTTCGGCCAACTCTGGCGACCTGCCGCCGCTCGCCGCCGTCTGCCGCCTTTTCCGCCGCCGCCGCGCTACCGCCGACGCGCGCGACTGTCGGATCCAGATCCGACGGCCAGCAGCGAGTCAACCGAGTCGCGTACCGGTCAACCGCGCTGCGCCGCTATTCTTTTTCACTTAAGCCCTCGCCTTTTCCTCAAATCAACTCGCGGTCCATATCGTGTTGAAAATATTTACAGATCTGCTCTCGCATTTTTCGGTTTAAGCCCTGAGTTTTTCTGAAAATCAACCCGCCATCCGTTTTGGAGTTTTTGCGCGTTAAACCTTCAGTTTATATACGTAATTATGTCGGTTTTTGCAGTTTGACCCTAGGAGTTTTGTTTTTCTCGCAAAAAAGCCCCTTGATCTTATTTTAATCATATCTTTTGCATCTTAACTCCGTTTTTCGTGTTCTTTATATCCACGTGTTCGTTTTAAAGCATAGATCAATTTTACAAACTTGTTTTCTCTGTTTAATTGTGATTGGTGTACTGTTTCTTACCTTTTTACCCATGTTTGCTTGTATGTGCTCGTGTGACGCGTGTAGACGTTCAGCAGTTTGAGGGATTTGAAGACCAAGCCTTCGAGGAGTACAAACAGCAGGAGCAAGGCCAACAAGGCAAGTCGTGTCCTTGATCACTACCTTTCCATCCTATACACCTTTACTTTCTCGTATTCAACATTTATGCTATGCACATGTTAAGATTAAATTGATGGGTCCCAATTAAGGTTCGCCTAGATTGAAACTACCTTTTGCCTTGACCAACCGGGTTTACCTTTTATCTTGGGTAGGTCATGCTTAGTGCTTACTTGGTATATGGTGGTTTAACTGAACTCAATGTTTAATCTTGCTTTACTTCTGTTATACCTTTCATTAATATTTCTTAAAATACAAGAGCACCAATTTTTAATTGGAACATGGAGCGACCACCCAGGAAAACAGTGCTACCACAAAACTAAATGGCTCTGGTCTTGGCTGAATAATTAGAAACTCTAGTCTGGGGTAATCTTACCGAAAGGGCAAGAGGGGAGGCGTTGATGGGATATAGCACTTGCTCTCGGGGGAAGTGGGCTTGGCTAAGACACTATACCTACTAGGGGACTGCTATGTTCTGCTTCGACCTGAAACCTTAGCGGGTTACCACATTGCCAGCGAATCTTTGTAAAGGCCTCGTAGTGTCCCTATGCAATCACACCTCGGAAGTGTGGTATGGTGCCTTGCAAACACCGCATGGTTGGGTCAAAAGTTTTTTGAACTTTTACGCGACTTGTGGGTAAAGATGTGCCACCTCTGCAGAGTGTAAAACTGATCGATCAGCCGTGCTCACGGTTAAGAGCAGCCTGGACCCTCACATAACAATACTATCGAAAGATGGATTTAAATTGTTATCATTTTATGCACATGTTGTTTACTTTATTTATGCTAATGTTTAATTTCAGGTGGTATAAACTTAAACTTAGTTAATTGCTAATAAAACTTGACCAACTAAATTAAAAGCTGATGCTAATTAAGCCTTAGCCATACCTTGAGTTGCCTTACACTACACTATTCCCCACGACTTGTTGAGTACCAACCATAAGTGTACTCACCCTTGCAAAACAGCTGTTCAGACCAAGCTAATTTGGAGGAGTATCTGCATGACTTTGAGGAGTTCTAGGTGTACGGTTCTTCAGTCAGCTGCCTGTGGTGTCGTTGTCGTCTTTGGAGTTCCGCTGCGTAATAATTTAGACTTATATTTTATTGAGACTTTCGGTCATGTAATAATGTTTAATACTCCCTCTTTTTGCTTTAGCACTGTCTTTGTTACTCACTATTGTCATACATGTGTGTAACTTGATCCTGGCGCACATGTATTGAAAGCACTCGGTTTTGTCCTTAAAATCGGGTGTGACAACACCTTGTCCTTCTACTGGCCCAAACCAATATGCATTACTTGACCTTTACAACGATGGATAAGGAGGCCTAACTCTGTGATATGGAGTGGTGAGGGTTGCTTGCAGCTTGCCTGCTTGTCTGCTCCGATCCTGTGCTTTTCTGGAGATTGGATATTTGGATTGCAGCAGTCTAGCAGGGCACCATGCATGCAGTCTTGTGCCAAGCCGACGTGGGAGTAAAAATGTAGGCAACTGGGTAATAACTAGTTCTTTATTGGTTCATTGTGAATTTATCAATTGTGCTGCAAAGTACTAATATTTAATCATAGCTGAGAAGAAGAGACCTTCGAACTTCTGAAAAGAGGTACCTGAGAGTGAGAGTCATTTTTTACTTCACTAAGTAAGATCTGAATATCTGCAAATAGGCCCTTGGGCATTTACATCAGGTCCATTTCGACAGTGGCTGGCGATTCCCCCAAAGTAGAAGTACTTGAGAGGGGGAGAGGTAGTCCCAGTCATGGCAGCCTATTACGAGGCTAGCTGTTAGAGAAAAAATGGAGCTGGATGCATCAGGAATGCAATCGATGTTTGAGGATGCAATCCGACTGCTAAGATGTCACCTAGACAAGTCTCTGCTTGATGGTGAAATCAAGATCTTGCAAAGAATGTATGTATGGTGCCTCTTTCGTTTCTACGGTAATAAGACTGCCCCAACAGTGGTAGTTGCTAGCTGCAGCCTGTTGATCATGAACAGGCTACCTCTTCTATATTCTCCTGTGATCTTAGCTTGGTGGACATTGTGCATGCCTGGGAACAAGTTTAATTGTTAGTCTGCTACACTATCCAATTGATGTGAAATGCAGTCCATTGACAACTGCGCCTTCCACCTCGATCTGTCTTGATGACCCAACCAAGGATGGTCTTGTTGTTTGCGTTCTTCCACTGTTTTTTATTATTTTTTCATTGTCATCCTCTTCATCTCATTAGGTATCAATATAGTTCAATTTAATACTTTCTCTATTATCAAACACTATGATTATAAGTTCAGATTCGCAGTGCCTTATGAGCCTGCCCTCTTTTATTATAGTTTTCAGTCTGTGTCACAAAGCTAGATTTCACTTGAACACATCCAATACATATTGTGCAAGATATATACAGTTCTACACAGTTGAGCGGCCTGAGTACTATAAGACTTTCCAGCAATTATCACAACGATGATAACCTGACAAGTATTTCCTTTGAGGCGTATACATGTTATCTCCTTTCACCCCCACGTTTTTCTGTCGAATATTGACTAACTGCAGTCTCAAAGCATAAAAATGGCTAACTGTGGTGTGTAAAAACTTGGATGAAGTCTCGATGAAATATGACATGCTATTTCCTTGTGTTAGGATGGGCAGCAGCAGCCTTAAGGTTAGGTGGACTATAGAGATTTTTTATCTTTCTGCTGCTGTTCCTGCAAACATATTATATTCGTCTGAAATTAAGGTTGTCTATTATTTTTGGAGGATTATTACTATAGTTGGGAAAAAAAGAGAGCCGTCCATCAGAGGGATTATACAGAGGAAAAATAGGAAGTATCTAGAGAAAAGTTTGAAGAAGAGTACCAAATAGGTGGGACTTAATACCAAAAATAGTCAGTTCTTACCCAATTTAATTTGATTTTTTAATTATCTTCCTCAGATGAATGACCAGGAAATTTTAATAAAAAAGTACCTGGAAGTATCAAGTGGTACCTTATGCCATCTTTTCCACTGAATGTAGACACAGAATGGTCTGATATCATAAGATGAGCATTAGAATTGTTACTGCATTCAATTTGGTGCAAATTGTGTCTGCACGTAAGAATCAGGTGCTGATAATTGTGTAGTCACATAATTGCTTTCCTTTCTCATTTAGTTTAGCAACTTCCATCACCACTAACATTAAGCTGCAAAACATGAAAAATATAAAGATATTTATCCATAATTTTCTCGTATATTCATAAGGTGATTTGCAGACCGTTAGTAGAAAAACGACATTTCATCCTTAACAAAAATCTCGATCGTTTTTGACCCCGGGACTAAAGAAGTTTTAGTCCCGGGTCTAAATTTCGTGGTCCGTGGAGACCCCTTTAGCCCCGGTTGGTGTAGGATAGCATCCCCTACTTAGTTGGATGTGCTGTGTAGGTGAGATGGTAAGGAAGCTACGCGCGAGGCAAGATGTTGCGGGTTCGAATCCCATGCACCGCACGCGCAAATTTCGCTTGAAAAATCGTGTGACTTGGGACGTGTGCGTGCGGGGAGCCTTTAAAATATTTTTTAGCGCAAAATCCTTTTAGTTCCGGTTGGTATTACCAACCGGGACTAAAGGTTTAGTCCTGACCCGGGATTAAAGATGGGGACCTTTAGTCCCGAATAATTAGTCCCGGTTGGATTTTTGAGGCCTATGCGTCTCTCCAACCGGGACTAATGCTCAATTTTGTACCAGTGGACCATAATTGACTACAAAAGAAATTAACGTAATAAATGTCTTATTACGGTTGCACGCATAAGTAGTGAAAAGGTAGTTCAGAGTAGCTCAAGAAATACCACAAAAAGGTGACGGAGCTATTTACAACGCAAGGTGGTGAGTGGACTCTTTGAAGCCTTGGAGCTAGTACGTCAAATATATATAAAGCAATTCATCCACTACTTTTATGCATGGCAGTTTTCGCATATATTGAAAAGATGATTTGCAGAACCATACTGGACTACAAAAGAAGTACATCCCTATAAGAGGTAGGAGAGGAAGAGCACTGGATAGATTGTGGCAAACCATATGGAGCCCAATGATAAACCAATAAGCTGTTGGAGAAGATAGGAGCCGGAGGCATCAGTGACAACAAGAATAACCAAGACAGGCGGCCACAAAGATCACACTAAGAAAAATTCCGTTTGCACAACCTACCTTGCACCACTTTACCTCCTGACCGAGGTCACAGCTCCTTTGCTGAAAAGTGGCTCCTCTATGATGCTGGCTATCATGTAGTTATTTCAACATGCATGTAAGTCTGCCTGAAATCAATGTGATGTCCTGTTCTTGCATATTGTGCACAGTTCTACACGCACTAGCAAACAGCCAGAATGCGAGAATTAGGAACTGTTTACGTTATGCGTGTGATAGTCCGTAGTACTTTGAAGTTATCAAAACACAAATTAAAGTTACTTATATAAATGTTGTTTTTTGTGTTTACGATATCATTAATTATACTTAGGTCGGGGAGTTGGAGCTCTCCCAAATAGGGCTTGAAAACATAGACATAACACAAAGAACTGATCAACATGGAGACATAAAAGTAGAAGAAGAAAAAAAATAAAAAACAGATCAATATAATTTTTGAAGCCATTTTGACCCTCTTAATAAAGAAATCAATGGGTTTTAGTTTTTAAGTATAAACGGACCGCCAACCCTGCTACGAAGGCCTCGACCATCACTTAAAGTCTGCATTCTGTGGGAAACATCCTTCATCATCCGACATGTAATTCTTATACCACTTCTAATTATACGAGATTAATATTTAGAACGACCTTGAGGTCTGATCTTCACTTGATGTACAAGAAGTACTATAAATCCTAAATAAACGAATAAAGTAGAACCATGAATGCGGTAGGTCTTTCTTAATAAATTGTCTTATTATGGTTGTACACGTTTCTATTGAAAGGGTAGTTCGGAGAGTAGGTTTAGCAAAAACACAACCGGTTGATGGAGCATATATGTACGTAGTAGTGTGGTGATGAGTGGACTCAGTGGAGCCGGGGACTGACATATATATAGTAGATTATAGTAGTAGATTTCAAGACCGTTTCCCATTCCTTCTCTAGCTAGAGTGCTCTTATGCTTTCATATATGAGTTTGTTGAGCTAGGAATGAGCTTATTAAGTAGGAGCTGGAGGCATCGGGAGGAAAGACAAATTTGTGTAAAATTTTCTGCTAATGGTAGTAGCAAGGTTGATGTCATTATGTCCGGTGTGATCCCATGGCACCTGACAAGGGCGAAGGGTGTATCAAGACTCAAGGAAGGACATGGAGTGTAGTTAGTGGACGATTTATTGATGTCATCTGGTGGATTTAACAAAGATGCTGGTTTCATATCACAAGATGGACTCGAAAGCTGTTGGTCATGTACGTGCTTCAATTGGGCAGAAATCGTGTCTACACATAAGAATGAGATGCTGATTCTTCTGTAGTTATGCAAGTGCGTCCCTTATTCATTTTAGTATAGAGCAATTCATCCAGTACAGTTGTGCATGGCATTTTCTCATTTATTAGACGCGTATATAGTTGACTTTTTAAGAACTATACTATTGGAAAAAGTGAGATACTGGCAGCAACAAACAAATGATTAGTTTAATATTAGTACATGGTGTAGTTAGACCCAATGCTGCAAGGCATAAGTAATCGCACGAGTAACAGCCTAACAGGTGGTATTGACTTGTGCATTTGGGTTCCTCTATATATATCTACGTCTGCAGAGCTCAAATTTGAAGATGATGTTACTCGTGTTTGCAGGAGCTCTCTCTCTATATATGTATCTGCAGGAGGTGTTCATCCCACAGTGTCATGTTTTAGTTTCAACCGAATTTACTAGCTAGCTGCAGGAAAATTTTCTAGAAACTAGAAGCCTTTTTGCAAGCTACAAACTTACACTGCTCAAGACAGTAATTTTGTACTTCTGAGTTAATTAAGAAACTAGTACAGGAGCACATCACGTTTTCTACTATAATTAGTGCACTACTTTCTTGGGTGCTAATATAAGGAAATTAATTAACTCCGATCCAGCAACTTGATCCATCATTGGTGTTGCCTTCATTATCCTATGATTCATGCAAAGTAAACTAGGAGGTTTGGACCTCCATTTTCTTTCTTTTTTAAAAGAAATAAAAGGGGAAAATTCGATGTTCCATTTACATCACATTCGATTCATGACCATGTGTATTTCTTTTCTAGGATGCTAGTTCATTTTGAGTATCAAATTGAAGTCAATATTTGACTTGTATAGCTGATACAAATTGATGAGCCGCATTATACAAGCACAGACAAATTGTAGCTGAACACACACAAAAAAAATCAATGGTGCAGTGCTAATTGAACAGTATGCAAGTGAGCTGTGGGCGTCATTATTATCTAAATGTGAAAAAATAAAACCAGGTCAGATCCACCATGTTTTGTTCTCTAGTGCTTCGACAAAGCAATAACTGAAGAATGAAGCGAGATATGGACTTATGCAGCACTATACATCTGCAGTATATATATAAATTCATTTGCTATCATAAGTAGAACTGTGGTTACTACTAAAACTGCATATTCACACAATATTTATACACTAATATAGAAACAATTTGTAGATGCGCCTTCTTTGTTTTTCAGGGACGGACAAAAAGTTCATCCGCCCCAGCTCCCTTCTAGATCCACTGTAGCAGCTGGCTCGCTCTTGGAAATTTATTTTCAGGGGCAGTCTACGTTATGATGGGATAGATTGAAACACAGGCCAGCCCAGGAAATACTTCACGAACAAATAAATTTATAATTTTTCATACGAACTTGGATTGAGACAAACTTTATGTCAAATAATAGAGCTTGACCGGATCTAAAATTTTGTACTTGACAAAATTTTATCCGAGAATGTTTATGGGTCTAAATATTCTTTATAAGTTCTTAGAATTTTAAATTCTAGTTTTGAATTTTTCAAATGACCTCGAGTGAAGGTACCCCATATACCAAAGTTGTAGTGCTTGATGACACCTATAGTTTTGAAGTTGACATATTTTTCATTTGATATTATATAGGGCTTCGAATATTTAATATAAGGTTTTGAGAAATAAATTTAAAAGAATAGTATACTTTGTTGAGTAACATGTGACTGTGTGGTTTAGTGGAAGGTAAGCTCCACGCGAGCCTTGATGTCTTGTCTGTGCGGTATCAATGTGGCCCCTTAGGTAAAAAAAAATATTTTTTCTATTTGTGGAGGCTGTTTTCATTTGTTTCTGGTTCTTAGGGATTCGCTCCGATCCACCACTAAATCATTTTTATGGGCGAACCGCAAAGGATACCCCTGAAAATGCATTTATAGGGACAGTCATCCTTGTAATTACTCCATTTGTAGCTGCGAAAAGCAGAAGCAGGACTGACCCTAGGAATAGTGTTCTGTCCCTCCTACAATAATTTCTGTAGTAGGACGAGTATTCATATAAAACATGTAGAGGAAAACAACAAAAAAGATAGTGCAACCCATATGGTGCCCTGTGATAAAGTAATAAGTTGTTACAAAAGATAGGAGCCGGAGGCATCAGAGACACCAAGAATGTTCAAGACAAGCAGCCGCTAAGACCAAGCTATAACAACTGCTCTGGCTACTGCCTGTTATGCAGAAGATCATGCAGCCTCTCTCGCTTGCATGGCAAGGCAGCCACGACGATGGTGCCTGACGCTACTGATCTGGTCATTGGACGAAGTCCCTCTTCAGAGTTTCAATATGCATGCTGTTGAAACGATGAGGATCGATGTACTCCTGACGGTGGGATCAGACAGGTTCGTAATACAAAATCCTCAACCAGGCCACACCCCTTCTTCCTTGCACTGTTCTGGATGCACCAGCAAACAGGTAGAGTGCATGCAATATATAATTAGGAAGGTTTTATATATGCTATGTGTGTGATAAGTCATAGTACTTCTAAGTTATCCAAACACAACTTAAAGTTATTACCTATATAATCTTTTTTGTATTTGTTTACGACGTCACTCATTGTACTGTAGACCGTTTAGTTGGATCTCTCCCTAATACGGCATGATCATAGAGATATAACACAATGAATCAATCAACATGGAGGCATAAAAATAGCATGAGAAAATATAAGAAAGAAGATGTCAATATGTGTTATATAAAAACTAGTTTTTGTCTATCAAGAATTGGTATGCAAACATGTGGGAATAAAGTGAGAGGGAAAGCAAATATGTTCTTCTCTTTTCTTCTCTTATTTCAACCCGTACAATCTCTCCTATGTATATAGCCATACATGAGGGTTTGAATAAATAAGGAAAAAGTCCATTTTACCCCCCTCAACTATTCACTTTGTCCATCCCACCCCTAACCTAAATATTGGCTCAATTTAATCCCTCCACCTATCAATACTGGTTTAAATTGTGACACCCGGTCCAATTTGGTTGGTCCAGTAGTAGCCCATGATTGCAAGTGCGCATATTTAGTACCACCTTGCTAGTTAAGTAAGGGTGGAGCCAACACATAAACCTTTGTTCACCAAATCATAGCACCTTTGGGTTAACCCTTTACACGAAGGAATGACAAAAATGTTAGTACACTACGGGAAACAGATAGTTCGCCGAGTGCCTGGGGCACTCGGCGAAGGCCAGAAAACCCTCGGCGAAACGTTTGCCGAGTGTAACACTCGGCAAACGACACTCGGCAAATTTCATGACGGCAAACACTGGTTCGCCGAGTGTTTTGTGTCGGGCACTCGGCAAAGACTTTGCCGAGTGCCCAGAAAACACTCGGCGAACATTATTGAAAAAAATAAAAAAAAAATCATCTCCACCGCCACCACCTGCTCCTGTTCCGCTGCCGCCGCCACCTGCTCCGCCGCCGCCCCCGCCGCCGCCGCCATCCACACCGCCGCCAGCCACCGCCATCCACACCGCCGCCGCCGCCGCCATCCACACCCGCCGCCGCTCAGGTGGCCGCCGACGCCGACGGTGGGGCAGTTGCCCGCGGGGAACCCGAACTTTTGGTTGGCGGCGGCGGCGGCGTAGTAGAGCTCGCCGAGCGTGGCGCCGGACCCGACCCAGGCCTCGGCTCTCGACGCGTCGATGTGGATGGCGCGGAGCTCGCCGAGGTCGACGGAGGCGTAGGAGAGGCCCTCGTAGTCGTGGCCGCCGCCACCGCCACCGCCACCGCCACCGCCACCACCTGCTCCTGCTCCGCCGCCGCCGCCACCGCCGCCGCCACC